>NC_037680.1:34772119-34828670 GCF_003255815.1 Theropithecus gelada
TTTTTTTTTTTTTTTTTTTTTTTTTTTTTTTTTTTTTTTTTTTTTTTTTTTTGAGGCAGGGTCTCCCTGTTGCCCAGGCTGGAGTGAAGTGGCATGATCACATCTCACTGTAACCTCGACCTCCCAGACTCAGGTGATCCTCCCACCTCAGCCTCCTGAGTAGCTGGGACTAGAGGTGGGCACAACCATGCTTGGCTAATTTTTGTATTACCTGTAGAGACAGGGTTTTGCCATGTTGCCCATGCTGGTCTTAAACTCCTGAGCTCCAGTGAGTCTCCCACCACTGCCTCCCAAAGTGCAGGGATTACAGGTGTGAGCCACCATGCTCAGCCTGGCACTTTACATTTCCATGAGATAATCAATTAGACTACTTTTGTATAGATTAATACAAGTGTGGCTTCTTTCCTGCGCTTCTCTCTCCCTCTGTCTCTCTCTTTTTTCCCCTCTACTCCCATTTCTTCCCCACTCAGTATTTCTCTTTCTACCCCCGGATGTCAACTCTAAGACCTTGAAGAAAATAAAACTATTTCTGCCTGGGCTTTTTGATACAATCCTCAAATTTGGGTTGAAACAGTTTTCTCTGCAGCCATCTGCCACCCAAGCTGTTTTCATTCCTCCCTGAATTCTCATTTCTAAAACTAGGGAGGGACCAAGGGCATATGCTGCCAGCTCTCTGAACTCATCCCTTTGATTCCAGTATGCACTAGGCTTTTTGTGGCTAGCTTCTGGTCACCTTACCTCCTTCCCCCAGGCATCTCCCTTCTTGGATTGCACGATCAGGAGTCTATTAGGAGTCACCCTATCTCAAGGTATTTTTCCCTCTATTATTCCCCCAATAAATTGTCAACTTCTTACTCTTATAGCTTCTCCAAAACTGGAGTTGTACCACAATACATGAGATTTTAAAAATTGACATATTAAGGAAAAGAAGTACAATGGTAACATATGTCATATTTAACTGGAAAGAGAGGTATATTCAGCCAGAACCCTGGACCAGTTATTAAATTTTGGCAATATAGCATCCGGCAAGAAAAAAAAGTTAAGGGCAAGTCTAAGATACTTAGCATAGAGCAAAATTAAAAATAATGTGGGTCCTAACTGAAGAATAGACCTTAAACTGGTTCATGGCTGGAATCCACTGTTGTATGTCTGGGTTTGTAGAAGCCTTGTAATTATATGCAAAATTTGCATGTGTTAATTTTCCTGGGGAGAGATTACACAGATTTCATCAACTTCTCAGAGGGAATCTGTGACCCAAATAAGGTTAAGATATTGAAGGAGAGTCAGTTACTAAAATATTAAAAGAAACTTACTCTAAGTACTGATAAAATTATCTAATATTTAGCCTATTTTAAGTACAAACACTAAATTCTTTGAATAAATATAAAAATGGTCCATTCATTGGTGGGAGTATACTATGGATCCAAGTAAGTCTTTCAAGTTTCCTTCAAAACACTTTATATATGATTAAGAAAATATGAACTTTATTGGAGTATAGTTGACAAAATTATAAATATTTAAGGTATACAACTGAATCTTTTGATATATATATACAATGTGTACCACAATGTAATTAATATATCTATCACCTCACATAACCATTTTCTTTTTTCTTTTCTGTGGTGAGAACACTTAATATATACCCTTTTAGCAAATTTCAAATATACAATACAGTATTATTAACTATAGTCACATTGCTGTATGTTAGATCTCCAGAATTTATTCATCTTGCATAACTGAAACTTGGTACCCTTTGACCAATATTTCCCCATTTCCTCTTCCACCAGCCCCTGGCAAGCACCATTCTACACTCTAATTCTATGAGTCTGACTATTTTAAATTCCACATATAAGTGAGATCATGAAGCATTTGTTTTATTTGTCTTTCTGTACCTGGCTTATTTCACTTAGCGTAATGTCCTACAGTGTCATCCATGTAGTCACAAATGACAGGGTGTCTTTCTTTTTTAAGGATAATGTTCACACACACACACACACACACGTATATATACACACACATATATACCACATTTTCTTTATGCATTCATCCATTGATGGACATTTAGGTTGTTTCCATATCTGGGCTATCTGAATAATATTGCAGTTAACTGATTTCATTTCCTTTGAATATATACCCATAAGTGGGATTGCTGGATCATCACGTGGTTCTGTTTTTAACTTTCTGAGGTAACTACCTACTGTTTTCCATAATAGCTGTACCAATTTACATCCCCACCAATAATGTCCAGGGTTCTGTTTTCTCCACATCCTCACCAACTTTCTGATAATAGCCATTCTAACTGGTGTGAGGTAATAATTCATTGTAGTTTAGATCTGCATTTTCCAAATAATTATTAAAGTTGAGCAACTTATCAAATACTTGTTAGCCATTTATGTGTCTTCTTTTGAGAAATGTCTATACAGATTTTTGCCCATTTTTTCATAGGATTATTTGTACTTTTGCTAGTGAGTTGAGTTGTTTGAAATATATATACATATATATACACACACACACACGCACACACACACATATATATAATTTTTTTCTGGTTATGTATCCCTTGTCATAGAGAACCTCTGCTAGAGCAGTGCAGAAGGGAAATGTGGAGTCAGAACCCCCACACAGAGTTCCTACTGGGGAACCGACTAGTGGAGCTGTGAGAAAAGGGCTACCATCCTCCAGACCCTAGAATGGTAGATCCACTGACAGCTTGTACCATAAGCCTGGAATAGCAACAGACACTCAATGACAGCCCATGAAAGCAGCCAGAAGGGGGGCTACACCCTGCAAAGCCATAGGGGTGGAGCTGCCCAAGGTCATTGGAACCTACCTCTTGCATCGGGGTGACCTGGATGTGAGACATAGACTCAAAGGAGATCATTTTGGAGCTTTAAGATTTGACTGCCCCGCTGGATTTCGGACTTGCATGGGGCCTGTAGCCCCTTTGTTTCAGCCAATTTCTCCTATTTGAAATGGCTGTATTTATCCAATGCTTGTACCCCCATTGTATCTAGGAAGTAACTAACTTGCTTTTGATTTTACAGGCTCACAGGTGGAAGGGATTTGCCTTTTCTCAGATAAGACTTTGAACTGTGGACTTTTGAGTTAATGCTGAAATGAGTTAAGACTTTGGGGGACTGTTGGGAAGGCACGATTTTTTTTTTTTTTTTTTTGAGACAGAGTCTTGCTCTGTCGCCCAGGCTGGAGTGCAGTGATGCAATCTCAGCTCACTGCAAGCTCCACCTCCCAGGTTCTCGCCATTCTCATGCCTCAGCCTCCCGAGTAGCTGGGACTACAGGTGCCCGCCACCACACCCGGCTACTATTTCGTATTTTTTAGTGGAGATGGGGTTTCACTGTGTTAGCCAGGATGGTCTCGATATCCTGACCTCGTGATCCACTCGCCTCGGCCTCCCAAAGTGCTGGGATTACAGGCGTAAGCCACTGTGCCCGACCACGATCGGCTGTTAAATGTGAGGACATGAGATTTGGAAGAGCCAGGGGCAGAATGATATGGTTTGGCTCTGTGTCCCCACCCAAATCTCATCTTGAATTGTACTCCTGTAATTCCCATGTATTGTGGGAGGGACCCGGTGGGAGATAAGTGAATTGTGGGGGCAGTTTCCAACATACTGTTCTTGTGGTAGTGAATAAGTCTCACAAGATCTGATGGTTTTATAAGAAATCCTTTTCACTTGGCTCTCATTTTCTGTTGCCACCACCATGTAAGACGTGCCTTTCACCTTCTGCCATGATTGTGAGGCATCCCCAGCCACATGAAACTGTGAGTCCATTAAAATTATTTTTTCCCTAGTCTTAGGTATGTCTTTATCAGCAGCGTGAAAACAGACTAATACAATGACCTCCTCTAGAACAGTTTTTGATTTAAAGTCTATTTTGTCTAACATAAGTGTAGCCACCCCCACTCTTCTTCAGTTACTATTTGCATGGAATATTTTCTTCCAACCTTTCATTTTCAACCTATGTGTAAGCTTAAGAACAAAGTAAGTCTCTTGGAGACAGGATATTGCTAGATCTTGGTTTTAATCCATTCAGCCATTTATTAGAAAGTTTAATCCATTTATATTTAATGTAATTATTGGTAAGTGAGAACTATTGTCATTTTGTTAGTTGCTTTCTGTCTGTTTTGCAGTTGCCTCTCTACCTTTCTTGCTTTCTTGATGTCTTTTTTTGTTACAAGATGATTTTTATAGTAATTTGGTTTGATCCTTCTCTCTTATCTTTTGTGTATCAATTATAGGTTTTTTCTTTGTAGTTACCTTGAGAATTGCAAAAAATATCTTGTATTCATTTATTTTAAGTTGATAACAACTTCAATCACATATAAAATCTCTATACTTTTATCACCCCTCACATACACACAGTGTGTTCTTACAGTCAGAGTTTACTTCTTTTTGTATTGTGTATCCATTAACAAATATTTTGTCTTTTAACTTCAATATTAGGGTTAAAATTTACACCACCATTATCATGTTAAATTATTTGTTGTCTATATATTTATCTTTATTAGTGAGATTTATGCTTTCATATGCTTTTATGTGGCTGTTTAGCATATTTTTGTTTGAAATTGAAGAATTCCCTTAAGCATTTTTCAAAGGAAAATCTAGTGATGACCTAATGTAAATGATGAGTTAATGGGTATAGCACACCAACATGGCACATGTATATATATGTAACAAACCTGCACATTGTGCACATGTACCCTAGAACTTAAAGTATAATAATAAAAAAAAAAAAACAGGAAAAAAAAAAAAAAAGAAAATCTAGTGATGACAAACCCCTCAGTTTTTGTCTGTCTGAGAACTACTCTAACTACTCCTTTATTTTTAAAGGATAGTTTTGCAAGGTATCATCTTGGTTTGCAATTTTTTTTCTTTTAGTACTTTGAATATACCATCCCACTTTTCTCTGAGCTGCAAGGTTTCTGCTAAGAAGTCTACTGGTATACTTATGGAATTCTCTTATATGTGATTCCTTTTCTGTTTGCATTCAAAATTGTCTGTCTTTGACTTTTTACAATTATAATGTGCCTCAGAGTAGACCTCTTTATGTTCAAGCTATTTGGAGTCCTTTGGGTTTCTAAAATCTGGACATCTATTTCCTATCCCAGACTTGGGAAGTTTTCAGTCATTATTTCTTTAAGTAAGCTTTTTGCCTTATTCTTTCTCTCTCTTCTCCTTCCCTATGACTCTGATAATTTGTATATTGGTTCACTTGAAAATGTACCATAAATTCTGAAGGCTTCTTTCACTCTTTCTCATTCTTTTTTCTTTTCCTTCTCTGACTAAATAACTTCAAGTAACTTGTATTTAAATTCCCTGATTGTTTCTTCTGCTTGATTGAGTTTGCTGTAGAAACTATTGCATTTCATTCATTCCATTATTAACAACTTTGGCAATTTTCCATAAAGTGCTTCCTATTGATAGAAATAATCTGAGATATTTCTTTCAAAAAATTCCTATGCCTCTCTCTCTTAAACTCTGATTCAGTATTTGTGGGCTGGAACTGGGGAATTTTCATCTTTAGAATACAAGCACTGAGTTATTCACATCATGAGAAGAGTTTAGGAAATGTTGATTTAAAGAATACCTTCATGGGAGTGATGTCACCAAGATGACAGAGTAGGAGTCCCATTCCTCATGTCCTTCAAAAACAATGACTTACTATCCACAGATGAAAATAGCTCTAGGAGAGCTTTAGAGTACATTTAAAAGCTACAGTAACCCAAGGAGCACAACAACTGGGGATACGCACATAGAAAAGCACCGGAAAGCACTCTAGAATTTGTTTCGTTCTTCATTGTTATTTCTATTCCTTTGTTGAACTCATTTTGTTTATGTATTGTTTTACTAATTTCATTAAGTTGTCTAATTGTGTTCTCCTGTTGCACATCAAGCTTTTTTAAACAAATTATTTTAAATCTTTTGTCAGGCAATTTGTAGATCCCCATTTCTTTGGGGTCAATTACTAAAAATTTATTGTTTTCCTTTGATGGTATCATGTTTCCTGATTTTTCACATTCCTTATAGTCTTGTGTTGGTGTCTGTGCATTTGAAGGAGTTACTTCTTCTATACTTTATGATCTGGCTTCGGTGGGGAGAGGCCTTCACCTGTGAGTGTCTGCAAGGGTACTAACTGGGTGGGATGTGCAGCAGTGCTGGGTGCATGAGTGCACAGTGGAATCAGGTCAGGGGCATAGGTGTGCATCAGTGTTGGCGCTGGGAGTAGTGCAGTGGCTCCAGCTCCAAGGGTCACAGAGGCAGTTCTGGCTTGGGGTGGTGCAGTGGTGTGGGCTCTGTGCAGCTCTGTCAACTGGGGTTTTACTGACAAAAGCTGTAGGGATCCTTGGCTGAAAAGCTGAAGGGTCTCTGATGGTGACGATTACTGGGGTCCTCCTGCTTTCCTTTTCCACTACATCAGGAAGTTTCAGCCAAGGAAACTTTTTGGCACTGAGTTGTGGTGGCCTAAGTGATGGGATAACACAGATAAATTGTTTCCGGTGCTTTTCTATGTGCCTATCCCCAGTTGTTGTGTTCCTTGGGTTGCTGTAGCTTTTAAATTGTACTCTAAAACTCTCCTAGAGCTATTTTCATCTGTGGATAGTAAGTCATTGTTTTTGAAGGAGATGAGGAATGGACTCCTAGTCTGTCATCTTGGTGACATCACTCCCATGAAGGTATTCTTTATATCAACATTTCCTAAACTCCTCTCATGATGTGAATAACTCAGAGTGCTTGTATTCTAAAGATGAAAATTCCCCAGTTCCAGCCCACAAATACTGAATCAGAATTTAAAAGAGAGAGGCATAGGAATTTTTTGAAAGAAATATCTCAGATTATTTCTATCAATAGGAAGCACTTTATGGAAAACTGCCAAAGTTATTAATAATTGATGTCCTTGTTTATCAAACAAAAACAAATGGATTACAAACAGAAAAAAAGAAATCTATGTCCCAATTTTAACAATTTTAACATAGCAATTATCCACCTAATGCTAGGTTTGTTACTTTGTGAAATTCTGCATAATACAAATGATTAATAAATTATAATTGTTTAAAACATTTTGACCTTTATAGCAATATAAGTGTTAAAAATTAATTTTGTAATTCACATGTAGCCACATACAAAAGTTTTACTACCTCAACAATTTTTCCAAACAAGGTGCTAAAATAAACTTACAGAAAATATTTGTAAAAAATGCATTTGAGTTTAGTAATTTGATGAGTTTTCATCCCTAAAGTATTAAGAAATTATAAAGGAGGCTTAGTATAAAAAGCAAAATGTTAAAAGAAGCAGAAGGTGGTCAAGCAGTCTCTCTCAAACATATTATCCCATTAAACTAATAGTTTTGGTTTTTTTTTTTTTTTCACAAAAGGAATGTTTGTCCAGTGTATTACAAATCACCCCAGAGAGATTATTTATAATGGTCACTTCAGTGGGCTATCCCAGCTAGTTTACTCTACAGTGCCATTTTAATAAAAACATACTGGGAGGAAATCTCTTTTTAATTTAAGCCATTTAATTTTTTAAATTAATGTAAAGTAAAGCCATAGTCAACTCAGTTCCACAAATATTTGATTATTATCTCATATAAATAAGCCTGGCTGTAGGTTAGCTACTAAGGATAAAGTGATGAGTAAGACACAGTTCCTACCCTCAAAGAAGTATCTTGCTCTAGAACATTTTTTTCTCTTGCCTTTTTTTTTTTTTGAGGAAACTAAATCAGGTGTTTGCAAACTTTTTCTGTAGAAGGACAGACAGTAAATATTTTCTTCTTTGCTTGTCATTCAGTCTCTGTTGTAACTATTCAACTCAGTTGTGTAGCATGAGAGCTGTATAGCCAATGTGTAATTTTAAAAGCATGGTTCTAATAACAAAAATAGGCTGCTGGCCAGATTTGTTCCTTGGGCTGTAATTTGCTACCACTGGACTAAATAACTTGTGAGTGCTTATTTAATATTTCAAATTTTTATCATATCTGCCTTACTAAAATATTTATACCAGAAATAGTGAAAAGTAGCTATACCAAGAAGATAGGAAATTTAAAAGGAATTACAGAAAAAACAGACTGAGATAAATCAAGGAAGTTGTTAAAGGAGAAAAGGCAGTGTCACCCAAACAGAAAGTGATACATCAATAAAGGTCAAGCTCTCTAGGGGAAATCTGAAAACTTTTAAAACATATGTGCAACAACAGTAATAGTAATATATTACGAAATAATCCACTTCTATGTAAAATCATCTTTATAGCTCTAACTTGCTTTAAAAACAGATGTGTTAAATAGGCATAAAATCTAAAATGTTTAATTATACAAATAATGCATAATTTTATAATTAAAAATACAAATAAGCCCAAAGAAAAAATTAAGTATCTCCTCAAATCTTACCAAACCAGAAACACTACTGTTTTACTAAAAATGTTTTCAAATATGTTAGAAGAGCCAAGTTTTCATAGGATCTTTCTGCAGCTTGTAGGATCACATAGGATTAGAGCTTAATCCATTCATTCACTCCCAAAGTTCACATTTTAGAGTGCTGAATTTGCTCAAGTGGGGCAAACTGCAATGCCCAATGCCCAATAGCCTATCACCATAAGAATAACGTGTGCTAGGCACAATATGAAGAGCTTTCTGGAAATCATCTCATTGAATCCTTCCCACAATTCCAGAAGGCAGACACTATTATGATTATGTGCAATGTTAGAAATGAGAAATGTAAGACAGAGGGATGAAGTAATTTGCTATAGTCAAGCAGTCAGTCAGTGCCAGAATGATGACATTAATCCAGAAATTTGGTTTCCATCATCCATGATCTGAAACTTTAGCATTTCTCCTAAGGAAAAATAGGTACATCCATACCCTGTGGTATAAACCTAGAGCCAGTAGTCTGACACTCCTTGCTTTCATTGAGATAGATATGAATGTAAAAAGTATAAATGTCTCTGTCACCCATAAAGAGATAATGGCAACAGTATCACAATTAGCAATAATTTGGTATGTATTACTTACCAAACTCAAGGTGATAAATTTGAGTCCATAGTTTGGGGCCATAATTTAACTATTTAAGTGTATATTTGTCCATTCTCACATTGCTACAGAGAACTGCCTGAGACTTCGTAATTCATTTAAAAAAAAAGAAGCTTAATTGGCTCATGGTTTTGCAGGCTGTACAGGAGGCATGGCTAGGGAGGCCTCAGGAAACTTATAATCATGGCAGAAGGCAAAGGGGAAGCAGACACATTCTACATGGCTGGAGCAGGAGGAAGAGAGTGAAGGGTGAGGTGCTATACACTTTTAAACAATCAGATCTCATAAGAACTCACTCACTATCATGAGAACAGCAAGGGGTAAGTGCACCCCCTTGATCCAATCACCTCCCACTCGACCCCTCCTCTAACATTAGGGATTACAATTCAACATGAGATTTGGTCAGGGGTACAAATCCAAACCATAACATTCTCCCCTGGCCCCTCCCAAATCTCATGTCCTTCTCAAATTGCAAAATACAATCATCCCTTCTCAACAGTCCCCCAAGTCTTATTTCAGCATTAACTCAAAAGTCCACACATTCCAAAGTCTCATCTGAGACAAGGCAAGTCCCTTCCACCTATAAGCCTGTAAAATCTAAAACAAATTATTTACTCCCAAAATACAATGGGGGTATAGGCATTACTCCCTTTCCAAGAGAGAGAAATCTGCCAGAAGAAAGGAACTACAAGCCCTGTACAAGTCCAAAGCCCAGCAGGGCAGTCACTAAATCTTAAAGCTCTAAAATAACCTCTTTTGACTCCATGTCTCACATTCAGGCCATACTGATGTCGGGAGGATGATGGCCCTATTCTCACAGCTCCACTATGCAGTGCCCCAATGGGGACTCTTTGTAGGGGCTCCATCTCCACATTTCCCCTCTGCACTGTCCTAGTGGAGGTTCTCCATGAGGGCTCCACCCATTCAGCAGACTTCTGCCTGCACATCCAGGATTTTCCATACATCCTCTGAAATCTAAGCATAGGCTCCCAAGCTTCAGCTTTTGTCCTCTGTGCACCTGCAGGCTTAACACCACATGGAAGTTTCAAGGCTTGTAGCTTACACCCCCTGGAGGAGTGGCCTGAGACATAGCTGGGATCCTTTTAGCCATGGCTGGGGCTGGAGGGGCTGGGACACAGGCAGCAGTGTCCCAAGGCTACACAGGGCAGCAGGGCCCTGGGCTCAGCCCAGGAAACCATTCTTCCCTTTTAGGCCTCCAGGGCTGTGATGGGAGGGGCTGCCATGAGGTCTCTGAAATGACTTGAAGGCATTCTCCCTATTTTCTTGGCTATTAACATTTGGCTCCTTACTTAGGCAAATTTCTGCAGCCAGCTTGAAGTTCCAGTTTCAGATCATCTCTGCTCACACATATGAGTATATCCTGTTAGAAGAAGCCAGGCCACATCTTGAATGCTTTGCTGCTTAGAAATTTCTTCTGCCAGATACCCTAAATTCTCTCTCTCAAGTTCAAAGTTCCACAGATCCTTAGAGCTGGGGCACAATGCTGTCTGTCTTTGCGAAAGCCTAACAATAGTGACCTTTGCTCCAGTTCCCAATAAGTTCCTCATCTCCATCTGAGACCACATCAGCCTCATTGTCCATATATTACTATCAGCATTTTGGGCACAACAATTTAACAAGTCTCTATGAAATTCCAAGCTTTTCCTCATCTTTCTATCTTTTTCTGAGCCCTCTGCAGTCTTCCAACCTCTCTGTCTTTACCCAGTTTCAAAGTCACTTCCACATTTTCAGGTATCTTTATAGCAATGCCCCACTTCTCAATACCAATTTTCTGTATTTGCCCAGTCTCACATTGCTATAAAGAACTACTTGATACTGAGTAATTATACAGAAAAGAGGTTTAATTGGCTCATGGTTCTGCAGGCTGTACAGGAAGCACGGCTAGGTAGGCCTTAAGAAACTTACAATCATGGCAGAAGAGGAGGCAGACACATTCTAAATGGCTGGGGCAGGAGGAAGAGAGCAAAGGGAGAGGTGCTATACACTTTTAAACAACCAGATATCGTCAGAACTCACTCGATATCATAAGAACAGCAAAAGGGAATTCCACCCTCATGACCCAGTCACTTTTTACCAGTTCCCTCCTCCAACACTGGGGATTACAATTCAACATGAGATTTGGGCAGGGACACAAATCCAAACTATATCAAGGTGTCTGAATAGTCAGTTGTTCTGAACTTTCTTTGGAACCCAAACACTTTGTAAATGTAACAACAGCCACAGATAGTTCCCTCAAAGGAGTGCAAATAAACATACTGTGGTGGCCCTGGAAGTGTACCACTCAGATATCCTTCATAGAACTCCTTCCAGGAGCTGAGTTGATAGACAGCCCCAGCTACTACCCCTTGGATTCATGACTGCTCACAGCACTTGCCCTAGGGCTGCTTGGAGCCAATAACTAAGCATGGAAGAGGTAATGGTACCTGTACCTTTCTGTCCAATATAGGATGCTTCCAATAAGCAAATTTGGCTTGGGGACTCCACATTAGCTTGGATGAGACTTTCTTAGAACTATACTGCAGTCTGATGCCTCCGACCAAATCCTCCTTCCCCTCTCTCCTTTCACAGATGCCAGACCTGCCTTGTGGTCTCAAGGCTCTTGCCTTCTATTCCTCCTCCCTCTCTTTTGCCCTCCACATGCACTCCCCTATAAATTAAGCTTGTGTAATTCTGTCTTGTTGTCTATTCCTCAGAGGATAATCACAGGTGTGTAAAACATTGTACATTTTTTCAAAGGGTTAATGGAACCCTGAAGCCCATTTGTGGATCCCCCGAGGTATAAAGACACCAAGTTAAGAATCTCAGCAGGTGGTACAATTAAAGGCAATTAAAAGATGGATACTAAGCCAATTTTTGCATCATTCTGCTCTTATAAAACTTTGGCAAATGATTTTTTTACAATATGCATAGTTCAAATCTAAAACAACTATATTTAAATACTGGTTAAATTATAGTAATTTATTTTTTTAAAAAAATCAAATAGGTAATAAGAGAGCCATAAAAACACCATAAATTTAAAAATCCCTTGAGTGTTTTCCTTTTTAAATTAGTTTTATGGAAAGAACATCGCACCCTCTAATACTAAAGCCTGGGCTCAAATCCTAGCTTACCTAGCCTTGCTGATTAACCTCCTACAAGTCACTTAACTTTTCTGGGCTCAAATTGCCATATCTCTAAAATGAAGGGGTTGGACTAGGTAATTTCTAAGAAATCTTTCCATTCTAAAATTTTATGATAATATATTATTTTCTCTCTGGCATAACAGTATCAAGAAGGCAAAACTAACTCTAAGGCCAGTATAATAATATCAGTAATGTCATTTCAGAAGAAACTGATGGAAAAATTAAATTTATTTTAAATCCTGAAGGTCTGGCCTCTGCCTCCTCTTCCAGCCTTAAAAACTATGCTAGTAACACCTTCTTTCTGTTCCTGGTACCTCCCAAGTTCATTTCTGCCTCCAAGTCTGTTGCATTTGTTTGGGAAGTAGTTCCCAAATGGCTAGTTCCTTCTCATAGTTCAGGTCTTGGTTCAAAAGTCACATCTACCAGAAGATCTTATGTGACAATATGTGACAATCCTGCCCAAAATAACATCCCCAATCCCCAACTGCTTTTTTCAGAGCACTCTGTTATATCATCTTACAAACAATTATCACTATTTTTTTTCTTTTTTTTTTTTTTTTGGTTACTTGTCTGTCTTTCCCCACTAGAACAGAAGCTCTACGGGGCAAACATGTTTTCTGTCTTGTTTATCATATATCTCTTAGAATAATGCCTGGCATTTAGAAAGTATACAATAAACATGTTTTAATGAACAAATGAGTGAATCAATATGTGCATGCTAACAGAAAACAAAATTGCAACTTTTAGAAGAGTGAAAGAAAGTATAAAAATCACCCCCATTCCATTTTTTAGGGTGATATAGAAGCAGAAATACAGTTGGCTTTCCATGCTGTATTTCATAATTAGAGAAGATAATAACCCAAATGTGTGCCAGGAGTAGCATTATGTTTAGCTTTGGACTGGGTTTTTTCTGTGGGACATCAATAGAATTGTATGATGATCAATACCAAGATCATGTTCTAACTAATTGAGCTCACAGGCTTAAATTACTCAGCTTTTAATATTTGGAAACAAGCAAGCATCAAAATAATTCTACTGACTTCCAAAGAATTAAAAATCATGATGCCTAATTTTAAAAAGTCATCAAATAGCTCTATGAAAATTTAATTACTATGGAAAGGTTATATTAAGAATGAGTCATAGAAGTTTTAAAAAACCTTTTTTTAGAATTGAATTTTATGTCACAAAGACCAGGAAACAGCCAAATGTGAAGTCAACTCTCAATTTTCCATGATAAAACCAGGAATTAGCTCGTGAAAAAGTAGTAGAAAGGGTATATATCGCTTTTGGTGCTTCAGAGATACTGGCCTTGCCACTTACTAACTATAGCTTTGAACAATTTGCTTATTTTTTCTGGCTCTCAATTTTTTAACTTGTAAAATAGGATTAGTAATGTTTGTATGCTTATTTTGGAGATTAGTAACACTCTAAAGCACTAAACATAGAGCTAGGAACATATGAGATAATAAAAGGCAGCTAAGCCAAACAATAAAAATACATTGACCACTTAAGTCTATGGTGATCAGGAGTATGTATGTGAAAGGAGATAGATGTCAGAACTACCTCTACAAGCCCATTTCCCTCATTAGAAACTGGATAACCATCCCCTTTGTGAAAATATACAATCTATACAGTTGAAAGCTGAAATATTTTGAAAGTAGGCCTTTCCCCCCACTAGAAAGAAAAATTGTCCCACTCCTAGAAAGAAAAACTGGAACCAGGAGGTGAATCTTTTAACCACATTAGATACAGAAATAGTTGCTCTGCCACCACTACTGCAGCAACCCAGACTGCATGCCAGCACCTCTCTGCTGATAACTCCTCCACTATGGAGGACACGAACAAATACAGCAACAGAATTCACAGAGGGACCCAAGATCAATGCAAGCAAGAATCAGCAAAATGATAGTAAAATGTGTATTGGAGGTTTGAGCTGGGATAAAAGCAAAAAAGATGTGACTGAATACTTATCTCAATTTGGGGAAGTTGTAGACTGCACAATTAAAACAGATCCAATCACTGGGAGATAAAGGGATTTGGATTTGTGCTTTTCAGAGACACTGCTAGTGTTGATAATGCTTTGGAACTGAAAGAACACAAACTGGATGGCAAATTGATAGACTCCAAGACGACCAAAGCTTTAAAAGGGAAAGAATCTCCATGCTGGGGGAACCACCACTACTCTCTTTCAAGCTGTCAGACAGGGACATTTAAGTCTGCAGAATTCTGCTGCCTTTTGTTCAGCTATGCTCTGCCCCCAGAGGTTGGAGTCTACAGAAGCAGGCAGCTGTCCTTGAGCTGAGGTGGGCTCCACCCAGTTCCAGCTTCCCAGCTGCTTTGTTTACTTACTCAAGCCTCAGCAATGGCGGGCGCCCCTCCCACAGCCTTGCTGCCGCCTTGCAGTTCCATCTCAGACTGCTGTGCTAGCAATGAGTGAGGCTCCATGGGCGTGGGACCCTCCAAGCCAGGTGCAGCATATAATCTCCTGGTGTGCCGTTTCCTAAGACCATTGGAAAAGTGCAGTACTTGGGGGGAGTGACCTGATTTTCCAGGTCTGTCACAGCTTCCCTTGGCTAGGAAAGGGAATTCCCTGACCCCTTGTGCTTCCCAGGTGAGGTGATGCCTCGCCCTGCTTCGGCTCTCGCTCAGTGGGCTGCACCCACTGTCCTGCACCTACTGTCTGACGAGCCCCGATAGGGACCGACTGACACCTCACACGGCCGGGTGGCCCTCTGAGATGAAGCTTCCAGAGGAAGGATCAGGCAGCAACATTTGCTGTTCTGCATATGCACTGTTCTACAGCCTCCGCTGGTGATACCCAGGCAAACAGGGTCTGGAGTGGACCTCCAGAAAACTCCAACAGACCTGTAGCTGAGGGTCCTGACTGTTAGAAGGAAAACTAACAAACAGAAAGGACATCCACACCAAAACGTCATCTGTACGTCACCATCAACAAAGACCAAAGGTAGATAAAACCACAAAAATGGGGAGAAACCGGAGCAGAAAAGCTGAAAATTCTAAAAGTCAGAGCACCTCTCCCCCTCCAAAGGAACGCAGCTCCTCACCAGCAATGGAACAAAGCAGGACGGAGAATGACTTTGACGAGTTGAGAGAAGAAGGCTTCAGACAATCAAACTTCTCTGAGCTAAAGGAGGATGTTTGAACCCATTGCAAAGAAGCTAAAAACCTTGAAAAAAGATTAGATGGAAGGATAACTAGAATAACCAGTATAGAGAAGTCCTTAAATTACCTGATGGAGCTGAAAATCATGGCACAAGAACTATGTGATGAATGCACAAGCTTCAGTAGCAAATTTGATCAACTGGAAGAAAGGGTATCAGCGATTGAAGATCAAATGAATGAAATGAAGCGAGAAGAGAAGTTTAGAGAAAAAAGAGTAAAAGGAAACAAACAAAGCCTCCAAGAAATATGGGACTATGTGAAAAGACCAAATTTACATCTGATTGGTGTACCTGAAAGTGACAGGGAAAATGGAACCAAGTTGGAAAACACTTTTCAGGATACTATCCAGGAGAATTTCCCCAGCCTGGCAAGGTGGGCCAACATTCAAATTCAGGAAATACAGAGCATGCCACAAAGATACTCCTTGAGAAGAGCAACTCCAAGACACATAATTGTCAGATTCACCAAAGTTGAAAAAATGTTAAGGGCAGACAGAAAAAGGTCAGGTTACCCACAAAGGGAAGCCTATCAGACTAAGAGTGGATCTCTCGACAGAAACTCTACAAGCCAGAAGAGAGTGGGGGCCAATATTCAACATCCTTGAAGAAAAGTATTTTCAACCCAGAATTTCATATCCAGCCAAACTAAGCTTCATAAGTGAAGGAGAAATAAAATCCTTTATAGATAAGCAAATGCTGAGAGATTTTGTCACCACCAGGCCTGCCTTACAAGAGCTCCTGAAAGAAGCACTAAACATGGAAAGGAACAACCGTTACCACCCACTGCAAAAACATGCCAAATTGTAAAGATCATCAATGCTAAGAAGAAACTGCATCAACTAATGAGCAAAATGACCAGCTAACATCATAATGACAGGATCAAATTCACACAACAATATTAACCTTAAATGTAAACGGGCTAAATGCTCCAATTAAAAGACACAGACTAGCACATTGGATAAAGCATCAAGATCCATCAGTGTGCCACATTCAGGAGACCCATCTCACATGCAGAGACACACATAAGCTCAAAATAAAGGGATGGAGGAAGATCTACCAAACAAGTGCAAAACAAAAAAAGCAGGGGTTGCAATCCTAGTCTGTGATAAAACAGACGTTAAACCAACAAAGATCAAAAGAGACAAAGAAGGCCATCACATAATGGTAAAGGGATCAATTCAACAAGAAGAGCTAACTATACTAAACATATATGCACCCAATACAGGAGCACCCAGATTAATAAAGCAAGTCCTGAGAGACCTACAAAGAGACCTAGACTCCCACACAATAATAATGGGAGGCTTTAACACCTCACTGTCAACATTAGACAGATCAACGAGAGAGAAAGTTAACAAAGATATCCAGGAATTGAACTCAGCTTCACACCAAGCAGACCTAATAGACATCTACAGAACTCTCCACCCCAAATCAACAGAATATACATTCTTCTTAGCACCACATCACACTCATTCCAAAATTGATCACATAGTTGGAAGTAAAGCACTCCTCAGCAAATGTACAAGAACAGAAATTATAACAAACTGTCTCTCAGACCACAGTGCAATCAAACTAGAACTCAGGATTAGAAACTCCCTCAAAACCACTCAACTATATGGAAACTGAACAACCTGCTCCTAAATGACTACTGGGTACATAATGAAATGAAGGCAGAAATAAAGATGCTCTTTGAAACTAATGAGAACAAAGATACAACATACCAGAATCTCTGCGACACATTTAAAGCAGTGTGTAGAGGGAAATTTATAGCACTAAATTCCCACAAGATAAAGTAGGAAAGATCTAAAATTGACACCCTAACATCACAATTAAAAGCACTAGAGAAGCAAGAGCAAACACATTCAGAAGCTAGCAGAAGGCAAGAAATAACTAAGATCAGAGCAGAACTGAAGGAGATAGAGACACAAAAAAAACCTTTCAAAAAATCAATGAATCCAGGAGCTGGTTTTTTGAAAAGATCAACA
Source organism: Theropithecus gelada (assembly GCF_003255815.1). Classification (NCBI taxonomy): domain Eukaryota; kingdom Metazoa; phylum Chordata; class Mammalia; order Primates; family Cercopithecidae; genus Theropithecus; species Theropithecus gelada. The sequence goes on from NC_037680.1 coordinate 34,789,471, forward strand.
AAATTGATAGACTGCTACCAAGACGAATAAAGAAGAAAAGGGAGGAGAATCAAATAGACATAATAAAAATGATAAAGGGGTTATCACCACTGATCCACATAAATATAAACTACCATCAGAGAATACTATAAACACCTCTATGCAAATAAACTAGAAAATCTAGAAGAAATGCATAAATGCCTGGACACATACACCCTCCCAAGTCTAAACCAGGAAGAAGTTGAATGCTTGAATAGGCCAATAACAGGCTCTGAAATTGAGGCAATAATTAATAGCCTACCAACCAAAAAAAGTCCATGACCAGACGGATTCACAGTCAAATTCTACCAGAGGTACAAGGAGGAGCTGGTACCCTTCCTTCTGAAACTATTCCACTCGATAGAAAAAGAGGGAATCCTCCCTAATTCATTTTATGAGGCCAGCATCATCCTGATACCAAAGCCTGGCAGAGACACACACAAAAAAAGAGAAATTTAGACCAATATCCCTGACGAATATTGATGCAAAAATTCTCAATAAAATACTGGCAAACCAAATCCAGCAGCACATCACAAAACTTATCCACCATGATCAAGTGGGCTTCATCCCTGGGATGCAAGGCTGGTTCAACATACACAAATCAATAAACGTAATCCATTACATAAACAGAACCAAAGACAACCCTTCATGCTGAAAATTCTCAATAAGTTAGGTATTAATGGGACGTATCTCAAAATAATAAGAGCTATTTATGAAAAACCCACAGCCAATATCATACTGAATGGGCAAAAACTGGAAGCATTCCCTTTGAAAACTGCCACAAGACAGGGATGCCCTCTCTCACCACTCCTATTCAACATAGTGTTGGAAGCTCTGGCCAGGGAAGTCAGGCAGGAGAAAGAAATAAAGGGTATTCAATTAGGAAAAGAGGAAGTCAAATTGTCCCTGTTTGCAGATGACATGATTATATATTTAGAAAACCCCATTGTCTCAGCCCAAAATCTCCTTAAGTTGATAAGCAACTTCAGCACAGTCTCAGGATACAAAATCAATGTGGAAAAAATCACAGACATTCCTATACACTAATAAGAGACAAACAGAGAGCCAAATCATGAGTGAACTCCCATTCAAAATTGCTTCAAATAGAAAAAATACCTAGGAATCCAACTTTCAAGGGATGTGCAGGACCTCTTCAAGGAAAACTACAAACCACTGCTCAACAAAATAAAAGAGGACACAAACAAGTGGAAGAACATTCCATGCTCATGAATAGGAAGAATCAATATAGTGAAAATGGCCATACTGCCCAAAGTAATTGATAGATTCAATGCCATCCCCATCAAGCTACCAATGACTTTCTTCACAGAATTGGAAAAAACTCCTTTAAAGTTCATATGCAACCAAAAAAACACCCCACATTGCCAAGACAATCCTAAGCCAAAAGAACATAGCTGGAGGCATCACGCTACCTGACTTCAAACTATACTACAAGGCTACAGAAACCAAAACAGCATGGTACTGGTACCAAAACAGACATATAGGTCAATGGAACAGAACAGAGCCCTCAAAAATAATACCACACATCTAAAACCATCTGATCTTTGACAAACCTGACAAAAACAAGAAATGGGGAAAGGATTCCCTGTTTAATAAATGGTACTGGGAAAACTGGCTAGCCATATGTAGAAAGCCGAAACTGGATCCCTTCCTTACACCTTATACAAAAATTAATTCAAGATGGATTAAAGACTTAAATGTTAGACCTAAAACCATAAAAACCCTAGAAGAAAACCTAGGCAATACCATTCAGGACATAGGCATGGGCAAGAACTTCATGTCTAAAACACCAAAAGCAACGGCAACAAAAGCCAAAATTGACAAATGGGATCTAATTAAACTAAAGAGCTTGTACACATCAAAGAAACTACCATCAGAGTGAACAAGCAACCTACAGAATGGGAGAAAAGTTTTGCAGTGTACCCATCTGACAAAGGACTAATATCCAGAATCTACAAAGAACTTAAACAAATTTACAAGAAAAAAATCAAACAACCCCATCAAAAAGTGGGCAAAGGATATGAACAGACGCTTCTCAAAATAAGACATTTATGCAGACAACAGACACATGAAAAAATAATCATCATCACTGGTCATCAGAGAAATGCAAATCAAAACCACAATGAGATACCATCTCACACCAATCAGAATGGTGATCATTAAAAAGTCAGGAAAAAACAGGGGCTGGAGAGGATATGGAGAAATAGGAACACTTTTACACTGTTGGTAGGACTGTAAACTAGTTCAACCATTGTGGAAGACAGTGTGGTGATTCCTTAAGGATCTAGAACAAGAAATATCATTTGACCCAGCCATCCCATTACTGGGTATATACCCAAAGGATTATAAATCATGCTACTATAAAGACACATGCACACGTATGTTTATTGCAGCACTATTCACAATAGCGAAGACTTGGAACCAACCCAAATGTCCATCAGTGACAGACTGGATTAAGAAAATGTGGCACATATGCACCATGGAATACTATGCAGCCATAAAAAAGGATGAGTTCATGTCCTTTGTAGGGACATGGATGAAGCTGGTAACCATAATTCTCAGCAAACTATCGCAAGGACAGAAAACCAAGCACCACATGTTCTCACTCATAGCTGGGAATTGAACAATGAAAACACTTCGACACAGGAAGGGGAACATCACACACTGGGGCCTGTCATAGGATCGGGAGAGGGGGGAGGGATAGCATTAGGAGATATACCTAATGTAAATGATGAGTTAATATGTGCAGCACACCTACATGGTACATGTATACATATGTAACAAACCTGCACGTTGTGCACATGTACCCTAGCACTTAAAGTATAATAATGTTAAAAAAAAAAGGGAAAAATCCTGCCAAAAGGGTTTTTCAGGTGGATTGAGCCCAGATACTTCTGTAAAACAAATTAAAGAATATATTGGAGGCTTTGCGAAGTTTGAAAATAGTGAAATTCCCATGGATACAAAAACAAATAAAGAAGATTTTGTTTTCTCACATATACAGATGAAGAGCCAGTAAAGAAATGGTTAGACAGCATATTATTATCAAATTGGTTCTGGGAAGTGTGAAATCAAAGGTGCACAACCCAAAGAGGTATGGAAGTTGCAACACCAAAACCAAAAGGAAGAACAAGTGCTGCAACCAGTGAATGAGGGGGCCCTAGGGGGTCGTGACCAAGGTCAGGACATAACTGGAATCAATGATCTAGTGACTACTATGATCTTGGATATGGGAATTACAATTGTGCCTATGGGGTGATCAAAACTGTAGTGGCTATGGCAGATATGATCATGCTGGGTATAACTACAGGAACCATGACTATGCACAGGTATATGCAGACTATAGTGGCCAAAAGAGCACTTATCGCAAGGCATCTCCAGGGGGTGGCAATCACCAAAACAGTTATCAGTCATACTAAAGGAGGACATTGGAGAAAACAGGAGGAGATGCTAAAATAACCCATCTTGCAGGATGGCATTGAAGATTGGTCTTTTGTTGATCTCAGATGATTATTTTGTAAAACACTTTCTAGTGTACAAGACACAATTGTGTCCAACTGTATATAGCTGCCAATTCATGTTCTTTGTTTTTACTTTGTCCTTTGCTATTTATGTTATGACTCAATGTGGATTTGTGTTTACACACATTTTATTTGTATGATTTTATATTAAACCTCAAATAAATGCTTCCTTATATGATTATTTTTCTGTGTCAGGTACTGCATAGCTCCATAAAAATATAATTTTAAATAAGTAATAATTAAGGCACAGTTTGTTTTGCAGGGAGAAGTGATCCATAGGGATAAACTGTGGTCCTTTATAAATAGCCAGCCACAGTGTCACCCTGTTTCCCAATATGTAGATATATTCCATGCTCTTAAGGCTTCATCTCTGTGTTAACTGAAGTTTCCACCACATCTTTGGATGATGTTCTTTCCCCTCTGGATATCTGAAGACACTTTCCTGAGACAAAGTCACAGTGTTGTGATCACTGGAAGCTTTCTAGTAGACAATTTGTCCTCTGGATTGTAACATAATGATTGTTAGTAGCTCCTTTTGCTTTGTTCTTGTCTCTGGAAAGCCATTTTTGAATTGCTAATTACTTCTTTGACTTTAGAGCTAATCAGTGGTCTGCTAGAAAAAGCTTTATATGCAATTATAATCATAACACCATGATGTTAATTCTCTTAGTAAAAATCTAAATAAATATAGAAAAGAACACTGTAAAACTGTGGTAGGAGCTATAGTTTAAAGTATTGAAAGTAATTATAACACAAGGAATTTCACAGATAGGTATGAGATTATCCATTAAAGTATGATCAAAAGTTCAATTAAAATTTGAAGTAGTGGCAGAGTAACTAATTTAGTTATATTCTGTTAGTGTTATGTCACAGCCATCACAACACCGAACAAAATATTTTCTATTTGGGCATTCTGAGGAAGCTGTATTACAGTTAACTGCAAATGCCATGTGAGTTTAGAAAAAGTCATGATAGTAAATATCATTTTAATGTAGTTAGTGAATAAATTCGAGTAGGTAAGCATTTGCATATTCAGACGTTGGAAGGAATAGTGGAAAAGACAAGTCTTAGGTATGGTAATGTTGATCCAAGTGTGCCTGACTCGTGTCATTACAGTAGATTTTCCCGGTGCATTGAAAAGAAATAATTTCATATTTAGGTTTTAGAAGACCTGCGTAAACACAAACTTTGAATTTTGCATTCAGTATAGTTAATTGGATTTAAGGATGTTTGTCTCCAGGTTAACTACTGGGATTGGCACACGTGTCCACATGCAGAGTAGTTAATCTTGCGCAACCAGTTTAAGTTTTTTATGCTTATGAACTTGCCTTTTAAAAAAAATTCAGTGTCTACAACTTTATTTGTTCCAGTGATATTTGTACTTGTCGGGCTATCAAGTTATGATGCTCTTGGCCGTTTTTGCTTCTGTTTTTCTATTTCACCTTATACCTAGGATAAGTACCAGTGTTGGCTATTGCAAGGGACTCTGCTTATTCTTTCAACATGCAACTTTAGGGACTAGGAGGGAGCTCATTTTGTGTTGTCAGTAGGTATAGTATCTAGGGCAGTGAATCCTGTAAGTTCAAATGTATAATTAAGTGAAAAGTTGACCTTGAGATTGTCCTTTTCTCTGACCAAAAATGAATAAAGGCTTTTGAAATACATAAAAATAATAAAGAAATAATAATCTGACCTCACAGTGAGAGTTTATCTAAAATTGTCTATACTATAATTTCAATAAAATATAAACCTCATTTTAAAGGCCATAAATAGACATTCAGAACAGATGAAATGATGATGCACATTAGGCAACAATTCACAAAGTGTTCAACAAATTTTCATTTATGACTAATTATGTTCCTGATTCTATAAAAATAAATGGAAACCATTGAGTAATTCATTCACTTATCCATTCAAAAATATTTATGTAGGACCTAGTGCTGAGGATATGGATCTTATTTTCACTGGGGGACAAAGTGGCAGTGACATAATCAGTTTTATACAATTATAAACAAAGTGTGTATTTAAAGGGAAAAAGGGGTTTTCTTGAAGAGGTGGCAAAGCTGGAATCTATAGATATTATAAATGGGAGTTAACCTGGAGGAGAGTGTGATTTAAAGGTAGGAAAAAATAAACAGAATTGCATATCCTGAGATCCTATGGCAAGAAGGAAATGGGGGACCAGGAGTAGTGGCTCATACCTATAATCCCAACGCTTGGGGGACTGAGGCGGGAGGAGTGCTTGAGCTCAGGAGTTTGAGACCAGTCTGGGCAACATGGCAAGACCCTATCTCTAAAAATATACAAAAATTAGCTGGGTGTGGTAGCACATGCCTATAATCTTAGCTACCTGGGAGGCTGAGGTAGGAGGACAGCTTGAGCCCAAGAGGTCGAGGTTGCAATGAACCATCATCACACCACTGCACTATAGCCTGGGTGGCAGGGTGAGACTTTATTCAAAAAAAAAAAAAAGAAGGAAGTGGGGCATTTTCCAAAAACTGAAAGAAGCCAGTTGGTTGGGGAGCACAGTCAAGATCACTGTGGTAGAGAAGAAGCAGGAGAGGTAGACAATGGCCAAAACACAGAGAGTCTTTTAGGCTTTATTTAGGATTAGAGTCTTTATCCTAAAATCAATAAGAATCTATGGAGGAGATTTAAGGAAGGGGCTGACATGCTCAGATCTGATCTTTGGAAGGTCACTTCAGCCTGGGGTATTGAGAGCAGATTTGGGTGGAGGATTAGAGGAGATATACAGAGGCCACTTAGGAGACTGTTACAGTAGATCAGATGAAACATGATATGTAGCTTAAACTAATTCAGTGGCAATGATGAGAAGTAAATAGGGTCAAAAGACTTAAGAGGTAAAACTACAGTACTTGCTGATGGAGAGAATATACAAGGAGGTAGGGTCAGGGATTGCAGCGGAATAAGGAAAAGGAAACTGTCCAAGATCTCTTCCTCATTTCTTAACAGCACAACTAGATGGGATGGAGGAATAATTCACTGAAATACGAAACACTGGAAAAGGGCCAGATTTGGAGGCAGGTGTCAGGGAATGTGAGAAGATAGCAATTTCATTAACTTGACTTTGAGTTGCCTTAGAGATGTCAAAGCAGGCAGGAGGGTTTAGAGCATGTAAGAGAGGGCTAGGCTGGAAACAGAAGTTTGAAAGTCCTTGGTGATCTTTAATGTGATAGGTAAGATTTCCTAGAAAGAGAATGAATAGATAGATAGATAGATAGATAGATAGATAGATAGATAGATAGATAGATAGATAGATAGATAGATAGACAGATAGACAGACAGGAGTACTTAGAACTAAGCCTTGAAAAATTCCAAGATATAATGCTAAGGTAAAGGATGATGAGGTAAAAAGGAATCTTAAAAGAAATAGCAAGAGAAAATGGAGAAAAATCAGATTAGTATGATATTCTAGAAACTGGTGGAAGAGAACCTTTCAAGAAAGAAGGAGTCAACATATCCAATGCATAAGGGCATACATAAACAAAAATGTAAATTGTTACAATTTTTTTCTAAGGGATTAAGATAGTAATAACAAAATTAAGAATACAAACCAGACATCTGCTTCTGGCTATAATGCAGTATCAAAGACCAGGCTTACCCTTCCACTGTAAACAACTAGAAAACTGGAGAAAATATATAAAACCCATGTTTTCACAAATTGGATAACAGGCAAAGCATGTCTGTGATCACTGAAGAAAATGAAACAAGTTGGGTGGAACTCATGATTGCCACAGCTTTCTGACTAGAGGTATACTTCAGGCCATACAACAGGGAGGGCATTCTCAAGCATTAGTAAGCTTCAGGAAACAGAGATCAGCAGTCAGGGAAGGGAAGGCCTCTGGAAGTTGTGAAGCAGAGTTATAAAAAAGAGGGAGCTATGCACAAAATCAGTTCATAAATCTGCATGTAGCTCTTCTTGAGTCTTTGCTGAATACCGAGAGGTGTGTGCAGAGAGGAAAGTAGTACAAATCCCAACAAAAATGGAACAGGAAGATAAAAGTCAAGGAGTTATTTGAGTTCACACAGGGATGAAGATGTTTGACCTCTTACTAGTTAAGGTGGAAAGTCTTTGTGAATCACCCCAGTCATTCACAGGAGAGACCTCAGGAGCCTTAGTAGAAAAACTAAAATTTGTTACAGTAAAGCCTACTCCACACACATTCTACCAAAGCTTAAAAACAAGCCTCAACCTGATCCATAAGTCTTAACTGCCTGCCAAAACAAGGCCCAAAACTATTTTTTTTTAAAAGACAGAAAAATCAGGCATTCAACAATATTAACATTTACAATATCCTGTATCCACTCAAAAAACACTAGAAGCACCAGGAATCAGACAAAAAAGTTGATCAATGAACAAAATAAAAATCCATAAATAGTGATGGGTACAAATATACAATTAAACAGAAGAAATAAGACCTGGTATTCTATAGATCTGTAGGGTGACTACAGTTAATATTAATTTATTGTACATTTTGAAATAGCTTGGAGGGAATAATTCAAATGTTCATAACATAAAGATAAATATTTAAGGTGATATATATCCCAATTACCCTGATTTGATTATATGAATGTATCAAATTATCACAAGTACCCTAAAAAATATATATCTACTATGTATCAATTTTAAAAAGCACAAAAAAATCCAGTAAATAAAAGATAGAGAAATGGCAAAAATGATAGAATTAGTATGAAAGAACTTGAAAATAGATCTAATAAGTGTTATAAGTATGCTACAGGGCTTAAAAGAAAACATAAACATAATGAAAAAAGAGAAAATTTCTAGAGCTGAAAAAAATATAATATGTAAAATGAAAATGTCATTGGATGGAATTAAAAGCAAATTACATACTGCAGAAGAAAAAAAAAATCAATGAACTTAAAGACACAATAGAAATTATCTAAAATGAAACACAGAGTGAAAAAAGACCAAAAAATTAACAGAACCTCCATGATATATCAGGTAATACCAAGAATACTAATATACATGTAAGTGGAGTGCTAGAAGAAAGGAGAGGGAATGAAGAAAAATATTTTAAAAAATAAAAGTCAAAATGTTTTCAAATCTGAAAAAAAAGATAAAATCACAGATTGAAGAATACCAATGAACCACAAACCAAGAATTACAAGCCTTAATAAAACTATTCAAAGGCATTCAATAATCAAATTGTTAAAAAAAAAAAAAAAAACTGTCATAAAAAAATCTTAAAAGCAGCCAGTGGTGGGGTCAAGAAGGGAGACATTATATATAGAAAAACACAGAGAAGAATGATCACAGACTTTACAGATAAGAATGATCACTCTAAGAAACTATACAAGTCAAAAAAAATGATAGAACATCTGCAAAGTGCTGAAAAAATGTTTTTTTTTTTTTTTTAAAAAACCTGTCAGTTTATAATCCTACACACGCCATGAAAATATCTTTGAAGAATAAAGACAAAACAAAAATTTTTTCAGGCAAATAAAAGTGAAAAGACTTCTAGCTGCCCAAAAAGGATTATTAAAGAAAGACCTGCACCGTAAGAATTATTAAAGAAACGCCAATCACAGTGGCTCACGCCTATAATCCCAGCACTTCAGGTAGCTCAAGGTGGGCAGATCACTTGAGGTCAGGGGTTTGAAACCAGCCTGGCCAACATGGCCAAACCCTGTCTACTAAAAATATAAAAAATTAGCCAGGTTTGATGGTGTGTGCCTGTAATCTCAGCTATCCGTGTGGCTGAGGCACCAGAATCGCTTGAACCTGGGAGGTGGAGGTTGCAGCGAGTCAAGATTGTGCCACTGCACTCCAGCCTGGGCAACAGAGCAAGAAAGAAACATGATAACAGATGGAAAATATATGTAGCAGTGTTTACTGCATACATAGAGATGAAAAAGAAATTATAACAATGGCAAATTATAGAAGAAGGGAAATGGAAATATCGTGTGTTAAGGGTTTTATATAATGAATAAACTGATAAAACATAATTTAAGATATACTGTAATGAGCTAACCTACAAATTCTAGAGGAACCACTAAAAATTATAATTAATAATCTCATAGTATAGATAAAGTAGAATAAAACATAATAAAAAGGGAGCAGAAAAAGGCAAAGAAAATTAAAAAATAATAGATGGTGCAAGTAAAAAAAAACAGCAAGATGGTAGGCTTACATTCAACCATATTTTTAAGTATATTAAAGGTAAATGACATAAACACTATAATTAAAAGGAAGAGATTGGCAAACTTGATAAAATAAGACAAACAATATGGTATTTACAAAAAGCCCACTTTAAATACAAACAAAAGTATAGGTAAAAAATACAAGAACGGCAAAAGATATACCATGAAAACGCTATACTATAAACAACTTTATGCCACAAAATTCAACAATGTAGATGAAATGTCCAAATTCCTAAATGACACAAATTACCAAAAATAACTCCAGAAGAACAGCAGATCTGAATTCCTTATATCTATTAACTCAATTACATTATTAAAAACTTCCTCAAAGAGAAAATTCCAGATCTAGACCATTTGACTGGTAACTTTTATCAATCTTCTGAGGAATAAATAATATCAATCCCATACAAACTCTTTCAGAAATTAAAGGAGAAACGAATACACCCCAAATCTTTTTATAATGTTGGTATTTGCGTGATATCAAAGCCAAAAAATTAAATTATAGGAAAAGAGGTCAGGCGCGATGGCTCAAGCCGGTAATCCCAGCATTTTGGAAGGCCAAGGTGGGTGGATCACCTGAGGTTAGGAGTTCGAGACCAGCCTGGCCAACATGGTGAACATGTGCATGATGTGATGCCTCACATCATACACAAAAATTAACATAGGCAAAATTATAGGTTGGGTGCAATAGCTCACACCTATAATCCCAGCACTTTGGGAGGCCAAGGTGGGTGGATTGCTTGAGCTCAGGAGTTTGAGACCAGCATGGGTAACCTCATGGTTAGATGAGTTAGATGGCAAAACCTCATCTCCACAAAAAATAAAACATATATATATATATATAAAAAACATGGGTGTGGTGGCCCACACCTGTAGTCCCAGCTACTCAGGAGGCTGAGGCAGGAGGACTGTTTAGGCCTAGGAAGTCAAGGCTGCAGGGAGCTGAGATCAAACCACCGTACTATAGCCTGGGCAACAGAGTAAGACCTTGATTCAAATATATATATATATAAAACAAAAGCATAAATGAAAGAAAAACTTAATATAGTGGACTTTATCAAATTTAAAACTTTTGTCATAAAAACTGTTCAGAAACTTAAGTTGTAAACAAAATACTAGGAGAAAATATCTATGATACATATATCTGACAAAGCACTTGTATCCAAATACATAATGAATTTTTAAAATCTCAATAGTAAGACAACCTAATTTTAGAAAGGGTAGATTATTTGAACATATGCTTCACAATAGAAGACATACTAATGCTCAATAAGCATATTAAAAAATGTTCAACATCCTTAGTCATCAGGAAAATGCAAATTTAAATTACAATAAGATGCCACTACACACACATTACAATGGATAACATTTATTATTATTACTTTTTTAGACAAGGTATTTCTCTGTCGTGCAGGCTAGAGTGCAGTGGTGCAATTATGGCTCACTGTAGCCTCCACCTCCTGGGATCAAGCGTCTTCCTACCTCACCTCCTGAGTAGCTAGGACCACAGGCACATGCCACCACACTCAGCTGTTTTTCTTTTTTTATTACTATCAGTTTTAGTAGAGATGAGGTCTCACTATGTTGCCCTGGCTGGTCTTGAACTCCTGGGCTCAAGAGATCTTCCTGCCTCAGCCTCCAAAAGTGCTGAGATTACAGGTATGAGGCACAGCACCCGGCCTAAAATTTAAATGTTGATAATATCAAGTGTGGACAAGAAAGTAGAGTAACTGAAACGTTACACATTGCTGGCAGGAGTGTAAAATGGTATAGCCATTTTGGAAAACTGTTTGGCAGTTTCTTAACTGTTAAGTAGCTAAACATAAACTTAGTCTGGGACCCAGCAATTTCAAGCGAAACAATGTACACCTCCACAAAAAACTGTACATAAATATACATACATTACTCATCATAACCAAAAACTGAAACAACTCAAATGTCCATCAACAGGCAGATGAATAAAGAAATAAATACATGCATAATAGTCCCCCCTTATCCTCGGGAGATGCATTCAAGACCCCCAGTGGATGCCTGAAACCTTTAATAGTACCAAACCCGGTATATACTATTTTTTCTTATACTTACATACCTATGATAAAGTTTAATTTCTAAATTAGGCACAGTTAAAGATTAACAAAATAACCACTAATAAAATAGAATGTTTATAGCAAGACTGCACTTCAGCCTGGGTGACACAGTGAGACCCTGTCTCTTAAAAAAAGGAAAAAGAGGCCAGGCACGGTTGCTCACGCCTGTAATCCCAGCACTTTGGGAGGCCAAGGTAGGTGGATCACAAGGTCAGGAGATTGAGACCATCCTGGCTAACACGGTGAAACTCCGTCTCTACTAAAAATACAAAAAATTAGCCGGGCATGGTGGCGGGCGCCTGTAGTCCCAGCTACTCGGGAGGCTGAGGCAGGAGGATGGTGTGAACGCAGGAGGCAGAGTTTGCAGTGAGCCAAGATTGTGCCACTACACTCCAGCCTGGGCAACAGAGCTAGACTCTGTCTCAAAGAAAAGAAAGAAAAAAGAAAGAAAAAGTACCATACTTGACAATGACAATTACCCCCTGTATAGGCTATATAAACAAATAGACCAGCAATTCTAGGGAAAGATATCTTGAAAGAGAATCTGCACTACTATTATAATACTGGGGTGAGCGGATTACACTACAGTCCCAGGTTTGGACAAACTAGAGAGATTTCAACATCTCTTCTTCTGAGCCTTTGGAAAAATGGAATTTTTATTTCTAGGACTGTCAATTCACCAGAATGAACTATAGAACCCTAAATGAACATATGCAAGACACAAAATCAAGATATCTTCTGAATGAATTGTATTTAAAATAATATTTTCTAACTAAATATCACACCAAAAATTTTAAAGTAAATCAGAAGTATCTAATTAAAAGTTTACAAAGTAAGTACAGAATGTAGTTGCCTTATACATACAGAAAGGTCTACTGATTTCTGACATAACCATGCAATATGATTGTTTTCCTCTTAGTAACATATTTGAAATAAAATATATGCTGAAGATGTTTTATTAAAAGGCCAAATTCTTTGCTATGTGACATCCTATGGCTCAGGAATTTTAATTCTTTCTTTTGTTGACATATTTCTTTTTGAACTTCAAACACAGTATTTATGATCTGAAAAGGTACATATACTAATTGATTGGCCTTTTGTCAATATTGTTTAGTATTATTTTACTTCCACCTTAGAAGAGTAAGAGGAAAAGTTAGTGATTGATTTATCCAGATTTAATTTTAGTATCTTCCATGTTCATCAAGAATGTGCAATATTATAATTTTCTAACTACCATAGAATTTTAACATTTTACCAGCAAAAATCTTTTTATGTGCCTTCTTTTCATATGACATATTTGTCATGCTCACTCTACAGAACATTTGGCATAATGGTACTTCTTAATCAAAATGGATAAATACCCTCTTATTTTAAAAATCTACATACTTAGATATTGAGGTGGAAAGTATGTTTTACACTCAAACTAGAATCCTGTTATTGGATTTGGCTGCCTTTTTCTTATAAAAAGACCTGCTGTATTTAAAATTTTTGCTTTGATAGAGAATAGAAAAAGAGCTCTGTTATAAAAAACAAAGGCTTTTTAAAGGTAGTATTGAAAATAAATAATTGGCTTTGTTCATTAGAGGCTAAATCTATTTTGTGGATTGAAAGAGCTAAGAACAGATTGCTTCCCTCAGATTCTTAGCAAAGAAATGTTTTTGTCAATTAATATTCTTTGCTAAGAACAGTTTTTCCAGTGTTGTTTTTCAAATGGAATAATATTATAAATAGGCCTGTCCAAAGGACAATTCTTGGGCTTTTTTCTAAGATCTTAAGGTCTTAGAGCATAATAATTATGGCATGCCAGTTCAGAAGCATGGTAGAAGACAAAAAATCATGTTTCAAACACGAAATGTACTGGGAGAAAAAGTTGCCATAGGTAGCCTTTCTTTCAAATTAAATAAAAGGAACATCAACCACAAATTATGCCAGTCTTCCTCTTCTCATCAGGCTTTTGCCCAACATTTACATCCCAGGATGATAGCAGGAAAAGAGCAGGAAGCAAGGAATTGAGTGCCATTGCAAAAGGCCCAGAAACTGTAAGAACACAGCATTCCACACACCCAGTGTTGTTCCCCTGCTTCAGCTTTATCCTCTCTTCCAGCCTGTGCTGAAGTCACTGCCACTTTATGAGAGTCAGTAGCAATTACTATGTGCCAGACACTATCCTAAGAGTCTTAGCTCTTTTAACTCATTAAATACTCACAACAATGTTTGAGTAACACCGTTCTTCTCATTTTGCAAATGGAGAAACTGTGGTTCAAGATCATTCAGCTGCTGAGTGGAGAGACCAGATGCAAACCCAGGCAGTCTGGCTCCAATGCCCGCAAAGGTTTCTATTCTACCCTCTCTCCAGTAAAGGGAGATGGCTACAGTTAGTGGCTCCTCAACAGGCATGGAAGAAGATCAGTCACTGGTTTTTTTGTTTTTTGTTTTTTGTTTTCCCAGTAAACAGCTGCTCCCTTGTTAAGGTAGGGGTAAGGTCCTAGAGTTAGGGACAGGAAGGCAAGATATAAGTAGGAGTAAAGCAGAAAGGCATATCTCGAACAAACAAACAAAGAGTCACCCAGGCACAGTGGCTTATACCTGTAATCTCAGCACTTTGGGAGTGCGGGGTGGGAGGATCTCTTGAAACCAGAAGTTTGATCCCAACCTGGGCAATATAGTGAGACCTCATCTCTACAAATAACAATAATGATAACAAAAATGGCCAAGTGTAGTGGCCTGTGCCTGTGGTCCCAGCTACTTAGGAGGCTGAGGTAGCAGGATCACTTGAGCCTGGGAGACCAAGGCTGCAGCCAGCCATGATGGTGCCACTGCACTCCAACCAGGGGACAGAGCAAGTCTGTCTCAAAAAAAAAAAAAAAAAAAAAAAAAAAAGAAAGAAAGAAAAAAAGAAAAAGAAAAAAGTGAAGGCAAGAGAAAAGTCTATTCAAACATAGCTTCTGGAAAAATTGAAAACTAACAAGGGAGTGAAAATAGACTTAAGAGCTATAGCAATGTGATAAACATTTTTGGGAAATTTCTTTCAAAATAAAAAAAAATCAAAATATAGACTGAAACCATGTAGTATTTCTTTTTTTTTTTTTTTTTTTTTTTTTTGAGACGGAGTCTTGCTCTGTCGCCCAGGCTGGAGTGCAGTGGCCGGATCTCAGCTCACTGCAAGCTCCGCCTCCTGGGTTTACGCCATTCTCCTGTCTCAGCCTCCCGAGTAGCTGGGACTACAGGCGCCCGCCACCTCGCCCGGCTAGTTTTTTGTATTTTTTAGTAGAGACGGGGTTTCACCGTGTTAGCCAGGATGGTCTCGATCTCCTGACCTCGTGATCCGCCCGTCTCGGCCTCCCAAAGTGCTGGGGCCACCGCGCCCGGCCTAGTATTTCATTTTATACACAAATTAACCTAGGCCAGGAAATATTTCTGCCCAACCGAGTCATTTTATAGATGGGTAAACACAGGCCATAAAGATTGAATGCCCTGCCCAAGACTTGAGGAAGCAGGCAGGACAGGCAAGGCTACAAGTCACCCACACCTCCTGACTTTAAGCTCTGCTCTTCCACCAACTATATTAAACACAATTTATCAGCTTTTAAAACACAAAAGCCATAGTCAATAGGTTGCAATTCAATTTTAAGAACATAAAAAATTACAGTGTACCCATATCAAAGGTTAAATACACAATACCTCAGGCTATCACCTGCTCAATAGCCAAATAATATTGTAAAGTAGTAGTTAGATAAAGTAGTCATTTTTAAATGTGAGGAGGAGAATTATTGGCATAACTGCACTTTTTTTCTTCCAATATTTTATCCATATAACATTTTCAATATTTACATTATTTTAAACTTGGAAAATTTAGTCACATGCATATACACATATATACAGCAAACATGGTGAAATGACTGAATCTTATTAATTTCTTCTTCTCTATAAGGGAAATCAAAAGGTTGAATAGAAAGGGATTTAAGCTGAGAGTTATTAGGCCAGTATTAATACTGATTTATAATCTCTAAGATTCCTCTAGTCCTAAAATTCTATAATTTTAGAAAGCTCATAATTGAAAAAAACATTGGATTAAAATATTAAATTTAAGTATTTGACTAATGAGATTATGACATACCATCTAAAGAAAATTATTTCTAGTGGTTTCAAAAAAGGGAGAAGAGGCTGGGTACAGTGGCTCATGCCTGTAATCCCAGCACGTTGAGAGGCTGAGGTAGGAGGATTGCTTGAGCCTAGGAGCTCAAGACCAGCCTGAGCAACATAGGGAGACCTCATCTCTATAAAAATAAACAAAATTTGCCAGGCATGGTGGCACATGCCTGTGGTCCCAGCCACTCAGGAGGGCTGAGGCAAGAGGATCACTTGAGCTGGGGAGGTTTAGAATGCAGGGAGCTGACACCTTGCCACTGCACTGCAGCCTGGGTGACATAGCAAGACCCTGTGTTGAAAAAAAAAAAAATAAGATTTACAAGAAGTTGATAAAATACTGGTGATTATGTTATCTATGGGATTACAAATTATGTTAGTTGATAAAGAAATTTTTACCAATCTTAACAAATAGAAAGGGGGGGCAAAAAGTTAATGTAAAGTAGAAATAAGAAGTTCTTTCCTGACATAAACTCTTTGATACTAAAGCCCTCTGTGTTTATGCACACTAGCGTAGGAACACTAGCATACTTATACAAAAAGTTCAGAAGCTTACATAGTTCACACTTTTTTTTAAGTTTAAACGTTAATAATGTTGTAAGAAATGCAGAAGTATATTAAACCTCATTTTCATAGATGTGGGAAAGAGACAATGGAAAAATAAGTGACTTTTCCAAGGCCAAACAGTAAATCATTAAATGCCTATGATTTTAAAAATCAAGTTTTCAATGGACCATAAAAATGAATTAATTCTGTGTGGGCAGATATTTTTCTTTTATCAAATTCTCTACATTATAGGAATTTCCTTGTCTTTCTTCCTGTTGTGTTTTTGTTATTTATGTCCTACTTTTACATCATTTAGAAATGTCCAAAGAAGGCTACTCCTCTCAATACCACTGGAGATTTCATTGACTTTTCTCAGTTTGAATCACAATAATGATCACTGTCTCTGATGATCAGTGTATCTGAGATTCAAATTCATTGGAGCTAAATAATTTAAGTGATCTTTAAGACAAAGAAAAACGCAAAAGAACAAGATTAAAATATGGTCTTTCAAAGACTTACTTCTAGTAATTGGGGTAGACAGAAGAGAAAAAACCAAAACGACAACAAAATACACAAAAATGGCAGGGAAATAATGAACATTTTATCTAAAGATATTCCACTAAAACTTTGAGGTCTCACTCACACATCTCTCTTACTAACACTTTTGAGGATATATTTCCAAATTTACTTATTTTAAATTCTTTAAGTGTAATCGTGTTCTAAATTATGTATATTATAAAGTACAAATATAGAAAATCTATGAGTACAAGAAAAAAGATATATAATGTGGACATATGTAGTATAGACAATTGGAATAAATGTTAGTGAAAGTTATGTGATGGACTGTGCTTCACTACTTGAAAATCTTGGTTTAATGGTTGGTCATAGAAGAATTCAAACTCTAAGGGCAGTTCACCCCCATACTTGGCTTTAATGAATATAGTCATTAAAATAGACACTGGAAAAAATATGGAAGAAATACAAAATAGGCTCTATGTAATCAATTACGATGCTCAAATTTCAATTCCTGGGCTGGGCGCTATGGCTTACACCTATAATCCCAACACTTTGGGAGGCCAAAAGGGGAAGATCACTTGAGGCCAGGGGTTTAAGACCAGCATGGGCAACATAGTGAGACCCCATCTCTACAAAAAAACCTAAAATGTAAAAATTAGCCAGGCATGGTGGCACACGCCTGTAGTCCCAGATACTCAGGAGGCTGAGGCAGGACTGCTTGACCCCAGGAGTCTGAGGCTGCAGTAAACTATGGTCACACCACAGCACTCTAGCTTTCTGACAGGGCAAGACCTTGTCTCAAAAAAAAAAAAAAAAAAAAAAAAAAAAATCAATTCCATCCACCAATTATGCAAAGATTGTAATTTAGTCTTTTTCTCCAGTGAATTTCTGGCTTCTCTGAGGTCAAACAGTTTTCCTCACAAATTTTTTTTTTTTTTTTTGATGTTTAATAGCTGGGTTCTGATCCACTGAAATGCCATTAGGAATATTTTTAATCATGTTAGAAAATGTTTTCAAATTTATTAAGTCTTCATATAAGCAAGTTCTAAGATGTGCTTATGTCATTATTCAAAATTTTTAAATTTATAATAGCTTTATTGGGGTCTAATTTATATTCCATAAAAATATACCCATTAGAACTGTATTATTTTTAATAAATGTATTGTTGTATAACCATTACCACTATCCACTTTTAGGACATTAACATCACCAGAAAACATTCAGTCACTTGTATTAAATCCTCCCATCCCAGTCTAAGGTAATCACTGATCTGTCTTCTATCTCTATATTTTTTCCCTTTTTGGGAGTTTCATATAAATGGTATCATACAAATGAGGCCTCTTGTCTGCCTTTTTTTCTCTTGGCATAATATTTTGGAGATTTATCCATACTGTGCCATGTATCAGTAGTTCATTATTTTTAGAGCTGAATAGTATTCAAGTATGCCATGTTTTGTTTTGTCAATCATCAGCTCATAAATATTTAGATTATTTCCAATGTTTTGCTATTATTAACAATATTACTATTGTTCATGTAAAAGTCTCTGTGGACATACATATTTATTTCTATTGAAGTAGGATTGCTGGGTCATACAGTATAAGTTTATATTTACATATATAACTTTTTTTTTAGACTAGGCCTCTCTACATTGTTTGGACTGGCATGCAGTGGCTATTGATAGGTGCAATCCCACTACTGATCAGCACAGGAGTTTTGACCTGCTGTTTCCCACTCCCCTCTTCTGAGGCAACCTGGTGGTCCCTTCCTCCCAGGAGGTCACCATAGTGATGCATAACGGTACAGACACCTGATCAGCATAGTGCACTATCGCCCAGAACTCCTGAACTCCAGGGATCCTCCTGCCTCAGCCACCTGAGTAGCTGGGTCTACATGCATGCAACATTGTGTCTGGCTATGTTTATGTTTTCAAGAAGTTGCTAAATGACTCCAAAAAGTGTGTATACCATTACACATTTAGCAATTTATGAGAGTTGCAGTTTTTTCACATCTTTGTCATCACTGTGTATTGTCAATTTTTGGCTTATATCCATTTTACTGGTAGTGTACTGGTATCATATTGTGGGTATAATTTGCATTTCCCTAATGATTAATAGTTGAACATCTTTTCATGTGCTTATTAATCATTCATATGCCTTTTCAGTGAAATCTCTATTAAAACATTTTATTTGTAATTGAATTTCTTATCTTATTTTTGACATTTAGCATGCTTTATATATTCTAGATACAAGACCTTTATCAGATATTTGACCTAGGAATTTTTTCACAGGCTGCTATTTGTCTTTTCACTTTCTTACTTGTATCTTTTAGAGAGCAAAACTTTTCATTTTTATAAAATGCGATTTATCAATTTCTTCTTTAATGGATCACAATTTTGGTGTTGTATCTAAGAAACCTTTCCAAAAGCAAGGTTGCAGAGATTTTCTACTGTTTTTAGATATAATTTTAGCTCTTACATGTAGGTCTGTGATATATATTAATTTTTTTCTGCATGGTGTGAGGTAAGAAATTAAGTTCAGTATTTTGCATATGAATATGCAATTATTCCAGTAGTATTTCTTTAAAAAAAGCATCCCTTTCACTATTGCTCTGCTTTGTCATCTTTGCTGAAAACCAACTGATTGTAAATACATTAATTTCTATACCCTCTATTTCATTGATCTAAGTGTCTATCATTATGCCAATATTACATACATTCTATTATTATAGCTTTATAAGTTTTGAAATTAGTATTGTAATAACTCTTAACCTTTTTTACAAGATTGTTTTTGATATGTATTTCCGTTTTATTTTATTTTTTTTATTTATTGTTGAGATGGGGTCTCATTCTGTTATCCAGGCTGGAGTTTAGTGGTGTGATCACAGCTCACTGCAGCCTTGACTTCCTGGGCTCCAGCCATCCTCCTACCTCAGGCTCTTGAGGAGCTGGGACCACAGGTGTGAGCCACCATGCCTGGCTTATTTTTGTATTTTTGGTAGAGATGGGTTTTTGCCATGTTACCCAGGCTGGTCTTCAACTCCTGAGCTCAAGCAATCCACCCCCTCGGCCTCCCAAAGTGCTGGGATTACATGCTTGAGTCACTGCACCCGGCCTGTATTTCCATTTTAAAATTGACTTCTCAATTCCTATAAAAATGCTTGCTAAGATATTGATAGAGATGACATTTAATCTATAGATCAAAGGTCTTATGCTTGTTTTTTAAAATTTATTCTTAAATATTGTCTTCTTTCTCATGTTATTGTAAGTGGAACTGTTTCTTTTTGTTTTTTTTTTTTTCTTTTTTTTCCGATATGGAGTCTTGCTCTGTCATCCACGCTGGAGTGCAGTGGTACAATCTTGGCTCACTGCAACCTCCGCCTCCCAGGTTCAAGCTATTCTCCAGCCTCAGCCTCTTAAGTAGCTGGGATTACAGGTGCCCGCCACCACACCACACACACACACAAAAATAATTTTTGTATTTTTAGTAGAGACAGTGTTTCACCATGTTGGCCAGGCTGCTCTCGAACTTCTGACCTCTTGATCCGTCCACCTCAGCCTCCCAAAGTGCTGGGATTATAGGCGTGAGCCGCCACGCCCAGCTGCAACTGTCTTTTAAAATTCATTTTCAGATTCCTAGTTCCTAGCATATAAAAATATAACTGACTTCTATATATTGATCTTGTATTTTGTGACCTTGTTAAATTCATTTATTAGGTCCTAGTAGGATTTTTTATATATAAGACCGAGTAATCTGTAAATAAAGATATCTTTAATTTTTCCTTTTCAATCAATATGCCTTTGATTTATTTTTCTTTCCTTGTTACACTAGCTAGAATCTCCAGTAAAATGTTGACTGAAAGAATTGAGAATGGACATCCTTATGTATTCTCCCATTCAAGTACTAATGAGCTCTGTCCCTTCTTGCCCTCCTTGGTTTCTTTTTTTTTTTTTCCGAGACAGAGTCTCACTCTGTCACCCAGGCTGGTATGCAGTGGCAGGATCTCAGCTCACTGTAGGCCCCACCTCCCAGGTTCAAGCAATTCTCCCTACCTCAGCCTCTTGAGTAGCTGGCACTATAGGCACCCACCACCATGCCAAGCTAATTTTTGTATTTTTAGTAGAGATGGCATTTTGCCATGTTGGCCAGGCTGGTCTTGAACTCCTGACCTGAGGTGATCTGCCCACCTTGGCCTCCCAAAGTGCTGGGATTATAGACATGAGCCACCATGCCCGGCCCCTCCCTACTTTCTGAAATCAGACATAAGGTATGTTCAAGGTGGCATGGCCATATTTTTTATTCTCAGAAGGAAAGCACAGAGTCTTTCACCATAAACATGTTGTTATCTGTTGGTATTCATAGATGCACTTTATCACACTGACAAAGTTCCCTTCTACTGTTAGTATGCTGAGCATTTTACCATGAATCAGTGTTGGATCTTGTCAATTGCTTTTTCTGGCACATATTGTCATCTTCATCTTTTTTGTATTTTAAAAATTTACTAAACTACAGAAAAATGTGAAAGTTCCTGACAAGATGATGCATTAGTAGGTACTGTTGTCTTGCTGTGCTGATCCAACCCCAAAGATGTGCAGAAAACAAAAACAACAAACAGTGGCCCAGGGATGTAAAGCGCCAGGCATTATGGCTGAAGGAGAGGGCAGATATTTTTTGAATGATTTATTTTCTCTCCGCTACTGCTCTAATAAGCTTCTTTCTACCTCTATGAAGCAGACAAAAGAGCTCTGAAGTTAGGAAAATAATGAGGTCATATTTTCTGAGGTTTTATTTTAGAAGAACTTCAGATCTAGCGTTTTACAACAGCCCTCTACTGTGGTGATCATTTGATGACCCAGTGTTAGCACTGAGTAAGAGCTGCTTTCCAACTGGAGATGATGGGTGACTTGCCAGGTGCCCTGCATCTGTCTGACAACCTTCTTTTACTTTGAGTTTTGCACAAAGCTGCTGGCTGTATGGGACCTGTCAGTAATTAGCACACTTCCAACACAGGTCCACTTATGGTAAGTGTCACCTTCATTTTGAAGAACAGTTTTGCTACATATAGAATTCTTGATTGACAGGTTTTTTCTTTCAGCATTTTGAATATATCCTTTTACCACCCTCTAGTATCTTTTGTTTCTAATGAGAGGTCAGCTGTTAATTTTACTGTGATTCCCTTGTGTAAAATGAGTTGTTATTTTCTTGCTGCCTCAAAATTTTCTTGTTTTTGTCTTTCAGCAGGCTAAGATGTATCTAGTTGTGCCTCTCTTTATGTTTATTCTACTTGGTGTTTGCTGAGTGTCTTTGATGTGTGCATTAAGATTTTAAACAGATTTGGGAAGTTTTAGGACATTGTTTCTTCAAATATTTTTTCTATACCCTTCCATCCCTCCTTTCCTTCTGGGGCTCCCAGCATAAATTGGTATACTTTGATTCTGTCCCACAAGTCCCAGAAGCTTTGTTCATTTTTCTTCAGTCTTTCTTCTATTCTTTAGGTTGGATATTTTCTATTAGTCTGTCTTCAAGTTCACTGATTCCTTGTTCTGCCATCACAAATTTGCTATGGAACCCATACAGTAGATTTTTAAATTGTTGTTATATTTTTCAACTCTAAAATTTTTTGTTTCTTTTTCATAGTTTATATTTCTCTATTTAGAGTCCATATTTGTTGAGTCATTTCATCTTTAAGTTTTAAAACATACTTATACTAGTTGTTTTGAATTAGTTGTATACTAAATCCAACAAGCCACTTAGAGCATCTAATGGCTGATGATTTTCCTGAATTTCAGTCATACTTTCCTGTTTTTATGCAGGTCTCATAATTTTTGCTGATAATTCAGTATTTTAAATAAAATAGTGTAGCAATTTTGGATGACATCTGATTTTCCTCCTGAGAAATTTTTAAATTGCTGGAACTTAAACATCAGAATCTATTTCTTCTGCATTGTAAAACTACTGATGTCTCTAATAAATTATTTTCCAGCCTGATTCCTAAAATGTATAATAGAAATACAAGTTCCAATATTTTCTTCCCATACCAATGATGTGGCAAAATGATTCTGAAAAAACAATTATATCACTATAATTGAAACCCTGAAAAAATTATATCACTAATTTTCTCAAAGTCCTTCTCTTATCTCCAACTTGAAAGGATGAGAACAGAGAACTGAGGAACACAGGGCTTTGATATGGGAGAGTAGGGGGTAGAAACACCACACTAAAAAAAATTCTTTTGCCTAACTCAGGTTGGCAGTAATTTGATTCTAGATAGATAATTCATTTTCTATTATTTGTTTATTTAAAAAAAACCTTTAGGGTGTTACTCTTCATAGTTCAACAAGTCGTAATACCTGTTTTCTTTCATTGTAAAATATTTGCATAATTTGTAAATGAAGCCTTGGATGGCAAGGAACAGGGACTCACTAAAGGCAAACAAGGAAAAGAATGGAGTAGGGATGATCACAGGAAACAAAAATCTCACAAAACAAAAAGGAAATGAAGTTTATTTAAGTATGACCTTATGAGGAGAATAGTGAAAGGAAGGAAAAACACTTTTCCTCTATCCTCCTAGGTTCAATGTCTGAGAATGAAACTGATAAAAGACAGACTGACAAGACAAAAAACATTTAATTACATATGTACACAAAAGCTTCACAAAGAAATGTGACTCAGGAGGCAATTAGAATTTTTGGCCGATATCGTCTTAACAGAAGTGATAAAGTGTGAAGAGGCTACACAAAGGAAAGGGGGTATGGGGCTTCCTGTGGAGAACAGAGTTGAGGGGGGAAGTTATGGAAAGGTGCTAGGAAACATATAAGTAAGGGTTGTCTATTAAGGTGTGTTATGTGCATAAGTGTCCTCTCCAGTAATAAGAGTCATTTCCAAGTAGATCCTTTCCTGGTAGTAGAGAGGGAGACAACTTTACAAATAGAAAGTAATGGCCTACTTTTAGACAGAAAAGCAGAAGGGAAAGAGTTTTTCTTGCATCTGCTATTTCTCAATTGCTTTCAGCTCAAAATATTCCTTATGCCAAAATGGCACATTTTGGGGTAGGCATATTGTTGTCCCATCAATAGGAACCCAGAAAACATCAGGACCAAGACAGTGCTCTCTCCGGTTCACTTGTCCTCTCAATTTCAAATTCCCTGGGAAATAATCTGATTGGCATAATTACCAGTTAGGGGGCAATGGGTTGGCTGCATGGGTCAGGTCTCCACAGGGGCCGATGCCATGCCAGGTGCATTGTTATGAGGTGTGCAGGGCTGCCTCCTTCAAGGGCTGTGGATATACGTACTAGGAAGCATGACTATTACACATACCAGATGTTTGATGCCATTCTGATTTTATGAAGTTGTTAAAATCTCATGACCCCACTGTTTTCCAGGAGACAGAACAACCTAGAAGTTTCCTACACCAAAAAAAAAGTAACCCTTGTTTAACTTGCTTAGCAAAGCTGAATTTCAAAACCTCTATTCTGCTCTATCATACTTTATCTGATTTTTCCGCACTGAACAGCTAATCCCAACTTTTCCTGATTCTCTCCCAACATCCTGATTCCAATTTTTTATTATTCAAAGTCAAGATCTTCCAAGAACTAAACAAAGGACTACCAAATATTGGCTTTTCTTAGTGTGGGAGGTGTTTCAGTAGTTTAAGGCAGTGAGGGACACAGTCATGACCACGATGTGGATCCTATCTGTCAGGGGAAAAGGCTCACACAAAAATAACCACAACATGGGACAGAGTATCAAGGGCCACAATACAGTAAGAAAGAACTCACCCTCTCAAGAATAGGGAGGGCCAGGAAATTTTCAGAAAGTTTTTACAGGTAATTATTAGGCAGAGTCATGGGAGGATTTGCATAATATATTCAGAGGATGGGGATGGGGTGGGGCTCAGCCAATCCTGAAACCACCATAGCCACCTGAGCAGAACTATTATTAAGCCCCAGCAACCCTTCTCAGGACCCGCTTATTCCACCACTCTCTTTCCCTCCTTTGCCACCCACCTCTGTTTTAACATTCCTCTTTAAAAAGAAAACCCCAAAATTATCATATTGGTGTACTTTTTGAAGATTTTATCTTTACCTCCCCCACTCCTCCATAGACATCCAGATATGACAAGAGACTCAGTGTTCCTGCTTCCTCCTATTCCTTGCTGCCTCTGCTATGCTTCTTAGGGAATTTACCACTAATTTTTATGGGATAATACGAAAATAATAAACATTGGAAAGTTACAAAGTTTTCATAATCTTAAAAGTTTCAGGTTGACTTCTTTCTGAGCTGGTAATTGAAAAGTTCTTCGAATTTCTGCTGTTTACTTTTGTTCTTGAGGGTGGAGTCACCAAACCTCTTACTATTCTAACCTTGCCCTGGGCCCCAGTGTCAGCCTGAGCACAGGCCCTCTTCCCACCCCTACTTCCCAGCACTTTTCCCAAGGTGGCCAGGCTAGCAGTTTAAATCATCCTCTTCTCAAGCTGGTCATTTGCATTTCTGTGGATCCTCAGGGTAGGCGACAATGGTTTCATTCCTTTACTGGAAATCTGGAATTGGGCCATTGCAGCTTGGAGGCAAGGACATTTTTGTAGGAGAGAACTTAATTGGCAAAATAAGCCAGGATTTTGAGGAGAAACAGCACAATCTTCAAAATCATTTCTGTTGTATTCAA
This sequence comes from Theropithecus gelada, assembly GCF_003255815.1. Classification (NCBI taxonomy): domain Eukaryota; kingdom Metazoa; phylum Chordata; class Mammalia; order Primates; family Cercopithecidae; genus Theropithecus; species Theropithecus gelada. The sequence continues at coordinate 34,815,169 of NC_037680.1, forward strand.
GGGCCAAAACATTGGCGACAAAGTAGAAACCTCAAGAAATTCCCTTCAGACAGTTTCTTGGTGAAAAGAAAGGCCTACTGATAGAGATGGTGGTAGGGTAGAAGGAAGGTGGTTTTACCAAAAGCCAGATGTTTGGAAGACTTAGGAAAAATCTTTGGAGGAGAGGGTGTAACACATCATGTAAGAGATAAATTATAATCAATAGAGCAAAATCCTGGTAGAGAGAAGATGGCTCATGTTTAGGAGCATAAGTGGAGTATGAGCTTTGAAGAGAAATGTGGACACCCCTTCTCAGCCATGACTGAAGGAGGTGCAGATGTGTGAAAACTAGGACTGGGTTTTAGGAAAGTTAAGTTGAGGAACCTCATGGTGGATCTTTCAGTAGAGTACGAGGCAAGATCATTTGCAGAAGTGGAGGAAAACCACGTAAAGTGAGGGCTTGAGGAAAGCAAACATAGGACAGGTTTGGAAGTGGCCTGGATAATGTTCTTGGATAAGTTCCAGATAATCATCCTCCTGATGAGGAAAGGAATTGAGAATCAGTGAAGACACAGCCAAGTCTGAATAGCATGAACTTTGAGTGGAATGAAGTGATTCTTTAACACTATATAGCAATCCTTAGTAGTGCAAGAGCAAGTTCGAAAGAAACCTTTCAACTAAATACAAAAATAAAAAAATTAATGTTGAGTGGCAACTTATTTCAGAGGACATTATTCATGGTGGATTTTAGAAACATTTTAATTATGACAAACACAAAATTTACAATATCAAAATAGTCATCAGAGAAAAAACACACACAAAAAAAGATTATTGGAGTAATAATAAGCTTTTTTTTCTTCTTTCTATGCTAGCCTAAGGCAAAAGAAAAGGAAAGACCCATTTTTTCTTCCCATTAGACACATCTTCCATTCATTTGATATTATTCAAATTTTTTTTAAAAAAGCAAAATCATTGGTATCTTTTCATTGAACATGTGTCTTATATAACAATTTGTGGTTTACTTTTTCTATTCTATAAACAAAAACACATACTAAAAAGCCAGAAGAAGTTAAAAACAGCCTATTTCCATGATGGCCAGCCATGGCACAGCACTTCCTGGCCCCTGCAGATCCCTTCCCAATTCTGAAAATATTTAGGGGGAACATTCACATGTTCAACTGTTTTTTACTACAAATGTGGAGTGGTTTTTTTTTTTCCAATCAAGGCACCATATTAACATTTCTTAGGTTACATCTTTGTAATCTTCAAATATAGTAAGATAAAAACCGGTAGCAAAGTGTATCACCCAACTTAAAATTCAGAATACTGAGACATATGCAGCTTGCACACACATTAATCTGTTTCTCTCAACAAAATATTTGTAATTTCCAAAATCCTATCAGCTTTTTCACACAATATGGTCCCTCCAATTTGAGGGGCAGTAACGTAAACATAGTCTCCTTACTAAAGAGATTAGTCTAAAAAAAGTAAAATCACCAAAAGAAAGAATGTAAGAATATCAGTGGCTATAAGCTAGAGCAATATCATGTTTTAAAGCCTTATATGTTCATGAAATCTCACTTTAAGAAGGTGATATCTAAATACAAAATATATTGACAAAACAATTAGTATTGACAAACTAGCACAAAATGATTTTAAATGAAAGTAGAAGACATTATTAAAGCTGAAGATTTTTGTGTGTACTGATTTCATGCCTCAGGTTATTTCCATATCAAATTTAAAGAGATACTGGAAAATAGAAAACAAAATCCATCAACTGTAATCCATTTCCCTTACTCTTTTGTGAAATCATCGGAAGGCGTGAAGCACCGTTTCTATTTCCTCTGTCTTTATCAAGCCTGTAACCTCTCAAGCGAAAGAACATGCACCTGTCAAGCTCATCGTGCAGGATGTACACACAGATGTGTTTAATAAATATCTGCCCACAGGGAGATTAGAGGTTTGCTTTGAGAATCAGGGAACAGGCTAGCTCATGTGTTGACGCTTTGGCATCTATCATACAATCCGCCACCTTGTTTCCTTACCAAAATAACCTCAAAGGAAATCCTCTTTGAGTCTTCTTTGAGAAGGGTTATAAGTTTGAAGACCCAAAACGTTGAGGCAAGATCCACCTCAGGGAAGGGGGAGTGGCTGGGGAGAACAGCGTAAGTAGGATTTAGGTGGCTCAGTGACGTCAGGAGGAAGCAGCGATGGAAGGGATGGGGTGCAGACTCACCTGGAGAAGCAGAAGCTGCACACATGTCAAAGGTCAAAGGGCATAGCCTCAGGGACTCCCCAAACGCAGGAAAAGTGAAACGCCCATTCCTGGGCTCTCACCGTCAGGGGTACGTCTAAGGGCTCAGCTGTTCCTACCTTTGATACCAGGGACAAACCCTACCAGGCACAGTTGGGGTTGGCAGTAAGGCAAAGGAAAACCTGCCCCAGATTTCAGAGCCAGCGCTGGGGAATCTCCCTGTCCTCTCCGCCACCCCCTCCCGCGCCCGAGACCTAAGACACCTTCAGCCTCACACCCACCTTCTCCAGGCCCTCTTGCGCTGAACAGCATCGGTCTCTATGGCGACCTGAAACCGCAGCTCCCATTGGCCCGTTCAATATGAGGGCCGGGCCAATGGGGAGGGCCAGCCCTCTCCTTCCCGCCAATGGGGTGGCGGGAGCTGGCCCGGGGACGGCGGCGTGCTGACGTTCCCGGGAGCCCGGGGCTGGCCGGGCGGGAGGGCTGGCGGCCGGGCGGGCGGCGGCGGCGGCCTCTGGGCAGTAGAGGGGGCTCCGGGGCTGAGTCCGCGTCGACGCCGGCCGCGGAGGCGGCACCATGGGCAAGGGGTAGAGGGGCAAGTTGGCCACCGCCGCCGCCGGGGGTGGTGGGAGAGCCGCTCCGGGGGAGGGGGCGGGTGGGGGAGGGAGGGGCGGGCAGCCGCGCGGCCGCGGCACTTTTTTAATTTTTGCGGGTGCCGCAGCGGCGACCCCTCGGCGCCGATGTCCCTGATCCCTGGAGCGACGACGGCCGCAGCCTAAGCTGGAAAGTAAGTGTGTGGGCTCGCGGGAGGGCGCGGAGACTCCTGCCCACGAGACCCTCGGCCCTCGCCCCGAACACGCGCCGGGGCCGGGACCTGCGCACCGGAGGCTGGGGGCCTCCCTCCCGCTGCCCGGTCCCCGCGCCTGGCGGCCGCCGCGGCTTTCCTGCCCCGCCTCGTGTTCCTGCCCGCACTCGCCTGCTGCTCCCCTCCCCCCGGCAGGCGCACAAGTTTCACCCTCCATTTGCTTTTCCCGGCGATTCCTCTCCCTGGTCTCCCGTACGCGCCGCGCACGACCTCTGCCTACGCTGGGCTGTGTGGATCAGGAGCCCCCAGCCCCGAACTTGAGCGCCGCGCTGAGCCTTGCTGGACGCCCTCGCGGCGGCTTCCCCGCTGCCTGCCGCCCCGCGGCCCCTGCGCCCCCGACACCACAGGACGCCCGTCCTCCTCAGCTCTCGGGGCTGGCTGGCTGTCGTTGCAGCCCCAGATCCTGCACCTTGGCCCCCTCCCCGTCTTCCCACGCCCCTGCTGCCCGCGCGGTCTTGCGTTTGTCCCCGAAGTCCTGCACTCCTTGCCGGTCCTGCCCACCCCCTCTGCCCAGTGCGCCCCTCTCTACTGGCCGCGGATCCTCACGCTCCACCCCTCCCGGCTTCCCAGCCCGGAGCCTCGCCGCTGCCCTCCTGCGCCGCCGCTTCCTCCTCTCCCTGCCAGGAGTTGAAGCGGAGCTGCGGCACCTCTCTGGCGGATCTGGTATCCCCCCCACCGGCTGCTGAGGCTGCCGGCCCTCTCTCCTGGACCGCCACCCAGAGAGCGAGCGGCGGGGCCGGGATTTGGCTGCGTGTTGGCTGAGTGCGACACACCGCGAGCGCGGGCAGTGGAGGCGCCGCGGCGGCCGTGGCCGCTCGGGGCGCAGCGGTAGTCAGGTGTGTGTGTACAGCGGGGGACGCGCGCTGCTGGCTCCTGGGCTGGCGACAGATTGTGCAGGAATGCGAGGAATGCACCAGGGGCAGAGTCCACACAGCCCGCCGCGGCTGCACTAGCGCCTTCCCTCCCCAGCTCTCGCCGCGCAGCCAGAGGTCACCGGAGCATCTTCGGAGCTGGTGAGCCTCATTCCTCTCCTCTTCTCCCATTGCTTCCCTCCATGCGGCAGAGGGGAAGCGCGGTAATTCTTTGGGGCTCCAGCTAGCATTTCGTCTGGGTTTTTGCTTCATTGGTCTTCAGGAACGTGAATTTGGGGCCAATGACTCTGTAGCCAAGGTTATTGATCATTGCACAAGGCTGTTTGCAAGTTTGGTGTGCAAGGTTTGGATAGTGCCTGGTTTTTACCAGGGTTTTCTGAAAACCAGCAGGAACAGGGGACCTGAAGGTTCTTAGAGTAATGAGCTTGGGGCCAACATATTTTAGCTCTATCAAAAAAATGCTTGTTAGTGCTTATGGACGGGCATGTACTGCAAGAGAGATCTTGAATGCATCACTTTGGTATCCTAAGAAGTGTAATTTTTTCCCTCGTCATACTGGGCTGTGTTTAGACCTCGTATAATACATAATGAATAGAAACAGAGAAGCACTGTTTGGTCAGCGATGGGACAGATAGAACTGTCTGGTACAGTTAAATTCGGGGCGTGTCAGTTACCATTGAACTGACACGGGGACACCACAATCAGGTATATTTCAAGATGTTATTTATTAGTGGAGGTCTCAGTTCTTTGTTACTGAGTTTGACTGAAAAAAAAAATGCTGCCCTACAACTTTTAAAGAACGGTAATTATTTACGTGTAAAATCAATGATGGTCAGTATGCATTTTTGGTCAAATTTTGTTTTCCTTAATACGGGAGAGCAAAATTTTGACAGAAAATGGTTCGCGAGAATTGAGCTTAGATTCTTTTTATTTTAAAAGAGAAACTAGAAGAATGCTTGTCTTCTTGAATGCAGTATATTGCTGTGAGAGTATCTTCGTTTTGGTGCCTGTAAAACAGTTATGGAAAATAGCAACATGAAAACGAGAACAACTAATGTCTGAAATAAGTGTTTTCGGTTGTTGAAAAGCATCGTATGTGTGTTTTTATTTGACACAATTTGCTTGGAAGGTTGCATTTATGACAAACCTCTTTGCACCTGGTTATTTTATGTCAGATTCAGTAAAATAATAAGTCAGTTGTCTGACCAATCAGCTTTCTTCCAACACCTACTTTGTGTAGATCAAGGACATCGAAAACTATCAAATAGGAGCCTTTAGTTAAGGACTCAACAGAAAGGAAAAAAAAATAGAAAAAAAATATTTTGCACTCAGAAAGATTTATCTTTTGGTTGCTACGTTGTTTTTCAGCTGTGTGCATAATCAGTGAATCTTCTAATTTAGAGGTTTAATTTGTGTCCAGTAACACTATGGAGGATATTGGGAGGTGTTTGTAAATGCTAACAGGAAACTTTTATTATGTAACAATATCACATTACAGCAGAGTTTAACCCATGCTTAACCCTTGCTTATTTGACTTGATGTCAAGATGAGGAAGTAAAAGCAAATTTAGTTTCCCTGCTGCATTAGAAATTGAAAACCCTCTTCAGATGTATGGATCTCTCTCTCTCACACACACACACACACACACACACACACAATTGGCTGTGCAAATAGTTTTGCCTGCTTCAGGTAAAGGTAACCTTTCGGTTAGAAATGCTTTCTATTTGTTACAGATATTTGAAGAGAGGAAGTTTTTCAACTAGTGATCCTACACAATTGAAAATAACCGAAATCATATTTTGACCAAAGTACATTCCCTCCCCACCCCCTACTATTATGTAAGGAGAGGGTGCTGCATCTGGCGTCTTATATATTATACTGAAGAGTCTAAGTTGGAGAAGTGAAGTATCCAGTTATTTTAATTTTTACCTGTATTGTTTTTGGAGGGAGGTAAGGGAGCAGAGAGTATTGATGGAAAACAAGGGAAGAAGAAACTAGGGGCAGCTAGTATTCAACCAGAAAGTAAAATTACATACTTTATTGCAACAATAACGCATTTATAAGCTAAATAAATCAAATCTAATTTTGTGACTAGTTCTGACATAATATGAATTTAAAGAAACTACTATCAAATTCAGTTTAATAAAAACGTTAGCACTTGTATGACCTTGAGTATTTGTATTAGGTTTAAATCAGAATCGCAGTTTTCTTCCTTTTCTTGTAAATAGGCAAAGTAAATTTAATGTAAAAATTTGAAACTCACTTTAATTTTTAAAGATGCAATTATTGCCAATTTTTGACCTGAGTAATTTCCATGCTGTTACTCAGGGATCAATTTAAATAATATTCATACCCTGGATGATGCCAACCATCAGGTAAGTCTAGCCTCTTACCTGACTCTTTTGAAGTATTAAGGTATTTCGAGAATGCTCTGTAATCGAATGTGTTTTTTTTCTATTTCAATTGAGCAGTAATTCCCTACCTTGCTTAATTCTAAAATGAACATCGTATCTTCATTCTTAAATGGAAGGTAAAATAGAGGTTATTATAGGGTTATTTTAGGGCATAAATGCCTATGGACTTGCACGTCAGTTTGGGAAGTTTGCCTTCACGCCTTCAAGTGTATAGGGAGATAAGTACTCCTTCAATGTGTGAAATGATTCTGTAGTGCCCATCCTGTACTAAAGGGGAAGAAGAATCTGAAACATAACACCAGTGGACTAGGTATGTTTGGAGAATTAAATAACTGTTTCACAGCCAGACAGTACTACAGACAACTGCAAATAGAGAAAAGAAGGAAAACTTTTAAGATACATGGATGTAAGCTTTCTTTCTTACATCAGTGGAAGTGATGATAGCAGTCAGCAGGTCAGTTCGATGCTCAGTGATAAGAAATAACAGGGTTATTTCAGGGTAAGGTAATCAGGCCCTGAATTGCCAAGAACGTACTTGCTGGTTTCAGTTCAGAAGCTGCACAACATTCAAATATTTCTTACATTGTCACTTTAATAATTCAGTGGAATTATCTTAATTTAGTGTGCTATGTTACCATTACTAAATTGGGGATGTTACATGATGGTGATCTTCAGTTAAACTCAGGAATGTTGCAGACATTTTCTTCATCACTGACCTGTTGTTTTTTCCTTTTCATAATTCAGATTTATTTAATATACCAATAAATGTTGGCTATATCACTGATCATTTTATTATTCAGAGTCTTCATAACATTTTAGTTTATTATGACTCATATATAATGATTCATTGCAGCTGAAAAAATGTCGTTAGGGATTGTATTGTGAGATATTATTACTATTAAATATATAAATTAAAATATAGAAGTGTCTGAGTTATTGTAAGTCATGTGATTGCAAAGCATTTTTCCTGAATGGAATAATGCCTGGTGGTTGGGTGGGTGCCAGTCCAGGTAGCTAGATATAGAATGATACAGTCCTCACAAAATCCAGAACTCACAATGTAGGGTAGGGAGAAAGGGGGCCAGGGGAAGCACCCTTCTTTGACATCCGAGGCATGTTTGACTTCTATAGTTTCCTCTCCACTAAATATAAATTTGGTGAGTTGCAAATATTCAATGGTGTTAGTACTGCTCTTCCTTAATCTGTGCCCCTAAACTGCCCCCACCACCCCGCCACAACACACACACACTATGCCATCACCACATCTGTCAATTTGGCAAGGCAGAGGAAGCTGCTTGTGGTCTGAGGCCATGTGCATAACCTGTAGACATTGGTGTCCTGTATTCCAGGTTGAATTTAAAACAGGTGTGGGATTTGACACAAAAATGATACTGTATATGAAAGTTAGGTAAAATGTGTATTTGAAATGAGGCTATCAGGGTACTATGCAGACTTTTGGGGCCTGGCCGGAAACTTGGAATGCAGTTTTTCATAGAAACCCACAATCGGTTTACAAATAGACTTTTGAAACACTGGCTAGGTGGTATGTGAAGTTTTGTCCCATTGCAAGCTGTGTTTTAATTGCAAGCATGAGGGAGGTAAAAAGTATCCCAAATCAGAAATTAGGAGATCTGCCATTAAACCTTATTACCTTGACAAACCATTTAACGTTTGGATGATAGTTTCCTCCTTTTAAAAATACAGTTTGGATTATATTGATCTAAGTTACATTTTAGCTCAAGATTCCTGAAGTTCACAGTGGTTTTAAAAAATTTTTCTTAAGAAAGAAAGAAAAAAAAACTTTTCCAAGCTTGAATATACTGTTCCCTCTTGTACCTCAAATCATGACAGCAAGGAAGTTGAATTTCTCTTTTGAGACTTCGAACCTTCTTCACATTCATTTTTAATTGTTTTGTTTTGTTTTAAAACGATATCATTTTGGGAAGTGAGGGTAAGGGATGAAGCACATGTTTTCAAAGTCTTGCTACCTCTACCCTAGTCCAAGATTACATATGGTAGTTTTGGCCAGGGAGAGTGCTTGAGATTTCACCTTTACATTCAGTGAGGCTCATGAAGTGTCATTAAGGTAGTGAGGTGTCATGGTTAGCAACCTTACTGTCAGGGTCCAGTTCTGGCACTGCAACTTGCTAGCTGTGTAACCTGGCAGATTGTATAAACTCTGTGGTCCTCGTTTTGCTCATCTGTAGGATGGAGTGATAAAAGTACCCACTTCATATGGTGGTTGTGGAGATTAAATGAATTAATACATGAGAAGTGCTTACAACAGGAGCTGGCTCAGAGCCAGCACTTAATACATTTAAATCATTATTTTTACATTGTGGTGCTTTATGATGGTTTCTGCCGCATTTACCAAATGCCAGGGAAATTATTGGCTTGCTTTCTGTGTGGGTTTTGTCAAAATGATTATGGATTTCAACAGGATATTTCAGGGAAGAAATAAACTGCTGAAGAGAACCATTATGAGCTTGATAGTTTGCAGGACATTGTCTGTAAGAAAGAGAATCCAGCACAGTAATTAAGGGCCTTTTTAAGTAAGGAAGTTGTAGCTTCTTGTGGTAGGTAATACTTGGAGAGGCATTAACCACTACTAGCCAACAAGTATAGGAGAATGTATACAATTATTGCATTTGTAACCCCAGGTAGTAGTCATTTTATAAAATGTCTTTGCTAGTCAGTACATGAATAAAGCATTAGAAACTGTTGATCATTTAACACCATTTGCCCAAATGCAGCTTGTAAGTTAACTCTTTAAGCTGGCTTTTCTGTCTGAAAGTGATCACAGTTGAAAAAATAAATAAATGGATATTTGAAATCAGCAGGAGACTCCCAAATCAAGAAAGGCTAGAAAAGAGGAAGGAGATTTGGAAGATATGTGATGTAAATCAACAGACAGTGGTTAAACAGATATCAAGAGGCTCTAGTTCTAGTCCTGGCTTTGCCACTGTACAGGTGTGTGTCCCATGAGCAAGTCATTTAACTCTCGTGGGCTTTAGTTTTCTTGTCTATAAAATGAGGGAGCTGGTCCAGATGCTCTGTAGAGTCCTTCTAGTACTTACATTTCGCAACTCTTAGAACATCAAGCCGTTACATTTTTTCCTCAGCAAGAATGTACTGTCTTCCCAAGGATTTATGACAATTTACCCTTTGGGATAAGGAGAGAAAATTGAAGTTGTATACTTGAAATTCTCAGCTCCTGAAAATATAAGTGTCGCAGCCAGACAAACCTGTGACCCCTTTGTGGCTGAGTCAGTGGCTCCGTGTCTTGTGCGATGGTGGTGTGAAGTGCTCCAGGAGTGAGGATCCTTGGGGCTCCTCGGGGCAGAAGCTGAGCAGTGAGCTTTTGTGGAGCTGCACATCTGCAGTTTGTCACAGCCCTGCCTTCTGGGACTCATTTGTCTACAACCAGTCCCCTGTGCACACTGGAGACTTCACCTCTGATTGAGACTACATTTTCTAGAAGTTGGATAGAAACAAGAAAGGGGATTTAGGATGGTGATTAGAAGGGACTAGTCTTGTTACAGTGAGAATGACCCACTTCTTACTTGCTCAGATGGTTTGATTTGTCCTCAGAGAAGTTAAACAACTGACACAGAGTCGCTCCTCTGAAAACATTTTGTATGAATACTTTAGGTTCATAGGGAACTCACTAATCCATATCTCATAGAATATAGGTACTTTTCATTCAACTCTAATTATTACATGTAGACAATCTACCAGTGTTCAGAAATTGTGGCACATTTCATGAGGATAATTTTTTACTTGGATTTGTGCTCTTCTATAAAAAGTAATTTAAAAATTCAGTGATGAAAGTTTCTTCTAGACCCTGTTCTCTTCCTTTGTGGAGGAAAAAAAGTCCCTATAGAACTCTAGTATGTATAAATCTATAAAACAATTTTTAAAAAGTATTGAGGTTAGCTCTTCCCCTTTGCTAATGCAATAAGGACATTATTTGCAAAGGGAAGCATTAATTATACTACTATTGTATGCAGTATTAAATGAATTGTCAATGTCATGATCAAAGTAAACCCTTGAAGAACTGTCTGTTGTTCCCAGATCTTCATGAGAATTGTAAACACTCATGTAAAACAAACCATTATTTACTACTTTGCAGTAAAATGGATCATGTGTTCTGACACCTATACCCTGGGTTGAGTGGGAAACAGGGACTGTTTGATGAGTTAAAGGTAACTTTATTCCTGTATACCACTAGGGGTGCAAGTGAGGGGACTGTAGACAATTACTACTTTAGATATTTGTTGGAGTCCTACTGTGTGTAAGGTATTGTGTGTCGTTTTGCATACTTATTTAAAACCATACTACTTATTTGAAATGATTCATTTTAGTTCATTTTAACCAACATTTTTTAGTCCCCTGCTCCATATCAGACTCTGATAGGCCTTATGGCCAAAAAGATGACTTCCTCCAGGGATACTTACTGTCTGTGTTAGATTCAGTAATGGGAGTCTCAGTCTTTAAGGAATCCATGATACATTTTTCAATCTGGTTGGGAAAGATAAGACACATAAGGTAGAGAAGATTGTCCTAGAAATGTTGGTATATAAATAAACATGTAAAATTGTTTCATAAGTATTAAGGATGAGCTATAAAATAACCAGGTTTTAGCTTATACTTCTACTTGCTTCGTTTTGTATTACATGATAAATTACTCGATTCTGGAGATAGGCATTAACCACTCTCATTAGCTTTCTTTGGGATAAGTCTGCACCAAAGATAAGTAGTGATTTCAAAACAAATTTTAATCATGAACTTGATTTATTTTGGCTGTATCTCTTGAAACACTTTACCATATAGCCTGTGTGAAATAATTAATCATAATGACAATACATTATTTATGAGAAACCATAATTTATGCCTTAAGATCTGCCATTTTATTGAGTTCTTATTTTTATTTTTCATACAGCAGTATTTTGGTTTATTGTGTTTTTTGCTTTTCTTGTATTCTCTATGTTTGTGTGTCTTTATAAGCCCAATCTTACTGTTGAAAATATTCCCTCCCATTGTTATGAATAAACAGAATGTTTTAAAATCTCTTGTGACATATGCTAGAATAAATGGTCTCACTGACTCTTGCCTTGAGTCTCAGAATGATGCACTGATGGGAATTTTTCACTTACTGTCAGTTTGTCGATGACTACATAAGCAGTAAGTCTGTTTAAAAAAGGCACTGAATAAGGAATCAGAAAATCGAACTGGACTTCACAAGAACTATTAATGCTATTAGTCTGAGACTTGTGATAAACAACTCAGATGTTAAAGGTCTAATTCAGACTGTTAACAGATGAAAAATAAGTGTCAGTCTGAAATCTTTGGATAGTATATTGGCAAGTGTCAGTCTTCCAAAATATGGTTTAGAACTGTGAATATAATTTTTCATAGAAGCAACATTAATCTGTAAATCTCCCATCCTATAGTGTAACTAGAGTGTATCAGTTCCATGGGAACATAGTCCTGCTCTAAGTTACTCAATAGCAGGGACTTTATCTTTCTACGTGACCTAATCTCAACCTCCAGCGGTTCTGCATACCTTAAGTGAATAAATGAGTTTGACTTCTACTTTTGAACACCTTCACCTACTACTCTTGGATAATCTTGTCTGTCTGTGCCTAATACTTATCCTCTGTCCTTTTGTAAACTGGTCTGAGACCCTAATACCATTTATCCTGCATGTTTCAAAGGAAAAAACTATTTAGACTTTTAAAAAAATGCTTTTGTAATAAAACTTGCTAGATAAATAATTCATTATACCACATTCCTTAGTAAAGAAATTAATGGCCGGGTGCAGTGGCTCAAGCTGTAATCCCAGCACTTTGGGAGGCTGAGGCAGGTGGATCACTTGAGATTAGGAGTTCAAGACCGGCCTGGACAACATGGTGAAACCCTGTCTCTACTAAAAATACAAAAAAGAAAAAAAAATTTTGGCAGGCGCCTGTGGTCCCAGCTACTTGGGAGGCTGAGGTGGGAGAATCACATGAACCCATGAGGCAGAGGTTGCAGTGTGCAGAGATTACATCACTGCACTCCAGCCTAGGTGACAGAGCGAAACTCCATTTCAAAAAAAAAAGAAAAAGAAAGAAAAGAAATTAATTAGAAGATTATAAACAGATTGGTTCATGTTCATTTTAACCTTAATTGCCTGGATTATAACCACAGTGAGATGAGTTTTCATAATGCTCTTTATCGTACTATTACTAGGCACCCATCAAGCACCAAGACTAAACTAAGCTTTGAAAGTGTGGTGTTGAGCAAACTTTCTGTATCCATACCTTTTGTGAATCAGTAATATCTTTGTATAGTCAGCTGAAGAAGACAGAAGTAGATATAATTTCAAGCACATGAAGTTTTTCAAAGGGGAAATGTTACAAAAATGCTAAGGGTATTATTGGTACTATAAAATTACATAAATGTTAAGAGTAACGAAATGAAATTTTGTAGCTTGTTTTGACCTAGTTGGTATAGTAAGTAAACCTTTGTTTGGTCTTAATATAGTAGATAGAAATATTCTTATACATTTTGGTTGTCCCTTTCCCAACCTCATATAATTACTGTAATAAAATTTACAGAAAGAAAGATCCTGTGTACCCTTTATATCGTTTTTCCCCAATGGTAACATCTTGCAAAACTGTAATACAGTGTCACAACCAGGATATTAACATTGATAATATCAAGATACATAACATTTCCATCACCACAAAGCTCATCTCCCCTACCCTCATCCCCTCCTAAGTCTCTGGCAACCATTCATTGTTCATCACATCTATAGTTTTGTCATTTTAAGAATGCTAGGCCGGGCGCGGTGGCTCAAGCCTGTAATCCCAGCACTTTGGGAGGCCGAGACGGGCGGATCACGAGGTCAGGAGATCGAGACCATCCTGGCTAACACGGTGAAACCCCGTCTCTATTAAGAAATACAAAAAACTAGCCGGGCGCGGTAGCGGGCGTCTGTAGTCCCAGCTACTCGGGAGGCTGAGGCCGGAGAATGGCGGGAACCCGGGAGGCGGAGCTTGCAGTGAGCTGAGATCCGGCCACTGCACTCCAGCCCGGGCGACAGAGCGAGACTCCGTCTCAAAAAAAAAAAA
>NC_037680.1:34828769-34860181 GCF_003255815.1 Theropithecus gelada
AAAAAAAAAAAAAAAAAAAAAAAAAAAAAAAAAAAGAATGCTAGTGGCATACACCTGTAGTTACAGCTACTGAGGAGGCTGAGGTGGGAGGATGGCTTGAGCCTGGGAGGTCAAGACTGCAATGAGCCATGATCTCACCACTGCACTCTGTCCTGGATGAAAGAGTGAGACCCTGTCTCCAAAAGAAAAAACTGTGGGCACGGTGGCTCACTCCTATTATCTGAGCACTGTGAAAGGCTAAGATATGAAGATTGCTTGAGGCCAAGAGTTCAAGACCAGCCTGGGCAACATAGGCAGACCCTGTCTCTAAGAAAAATTTTAAAAATTAGCTGCGTGTGGTGGCAGGTGCCTGTAGTCTCAGATAATTGGGAAGCTGAGGCAGAAGGATTGCTTGAACCCAGGAGGTTGAGGCTGCAATGAGTTATGGTAGTACCACTGCACTCCAGCCTGGCCAATAGAGTGAAACTCTAGCTCCAAAAAAAAATAATAATAATAATATAAATACGTTGATAAAGTATGTAACTTTGGATATTTTTTCCCATTCTGCGTAATTCTTTGGAGATTATTCCAGGTTCCTGCATGTATGGGTAGTCTGTTCTGTTTTATAGCCAAGTAATATTCCATAATATAGATGTACCATAGTTTCCTTAACCATTCACCTGCTGTTTCTAACTTATAGCTACTACAAATAGAGTTACTATGAATATGTATGTACAGTTTAGCATAAGTATACTTTTCTCTGGGGGAACGCCCAGGAATGCAATTGCTGCATTGAATCATAATTTTTATTTTTATTTATTTATTTATTTTATTTTTTGTGAGATGGAGTCTCACTTTGTCACCCAGGCTGGAGTGCAGTGGCGCGATCTCGGCTCACTGCAAGCTCTGCCTCCCGGGTTCAGGCCATTCTCCTGCCTCAGCCTCCGGAGTAGCTGGTACTACAGGCGCCCGCCACCATGCCTGGCTAATTTTTTGTATTTTTAGTAGAGACGGGGTTTCACCATGTTAGCCAGGGTAGTCTCGATCTCCTGACCTCGTGATCTGCCTGCCTTGGCCTCCCATAGTGCTGGGATTAAAGGCCTGAGCCACCGTGCCCAGCCCGAATCATAATTTTTAAAGCTTTCTTTCTAAATTATGCGCTGAATTATGTGAGACCTCAGTAATCCAGCCATCTTTATCAATGTGTTGGTGAATTAAAATAAAGAATTTTATAAGTTAGATTTATAGCTTGGTAAATTACAAAAACTTGTCTATAAAATCAAGTCTTTTATCTTTTGTTACTGTTTTATAAGTAGTACTTCGCACAGGTTTACCTTATTTTTTAGCAAAAACCCATTGATTTTAAGTAGAATTCGTGAAGTTGCTTTGTAACTTGGCTTCAGGATTTGTTTGGTTTTGTTATATTTTATTTTGTTTTAGATAGCAGGCACATTTCATTTTCTGTAACAGTATTATATTTTAAAATATAATCATTAATGTTGACTCTTTCAGAATTTCACCTGCATATGATCATAGGTAATATTCTTACAAAAAAATGTTGATAGTGCACCATGCTAACAGGCAAGGTGAGGATGTAAAATGAAGACAGTATTCTCCTGTGTGATTGGAATTAATCCAGTCATTAGGTTGAAGCCAATAAGCATACATGATACTTTAAAAGGTGAGGATTGTTTCATTCCTAGAAGAAAAGAAATTAGACATTTTCTTTTCTTATTCTTCGAGACAGGGTCTCACTCTGTCACCCAGGCTGGAGTGCAGTGGCGGTACTCTTATAACTCACTGCAGCCTCAAATTCCTGGGCTCAAGGGACCCACTCGCCTCAGCCTTCTGAGTAGTACCTGGGACTACAGGCACATGCTACCATGCCTGACTGATTTTTTTGTTTTTGTTTATTGTAGAGGTGAGATCTGGCCATGTTGCCCAGACTGGTCTCGAACTCCTGGCCACAAGCAATCCTCCCGCCTCAGCTTCCCAAAGTGCTGGGATTACAGGCATGAGCCACCATGCCTAGCCAGAAAATACGTTTGTGTGTGTGTGTGTGTGTGATGGAGCCTTGCTCTGTTGCCCAGGCTGGAGGGCAGTGGGGTGATCTCGGCTCACTGCAACCTCCACCTCCTGGGTTCAAGCTATTCTCCTGTCTCAACCTCCTGAGTAGCTGGGATTACAGGCACATACCACCATGACCAGCTAATTTTTGTGTTTTTAGTAGAGATGGGGTTTCGCCATGTTGGCCAGGCTGGTCTCAAACTCCTGACCTCAGGTGATCTGCCTGCCTTGGCCTCCCAAAGTGCTGGGGTTACAGGTGTGAACCACCACACCCGGCCAGAAAGGACATTTTCTAAAGTGATTTTCTTATCCCCTCCTTCCCACCATGCTTTTTGTGTGACTGTTGTATATACCTCTGCCAGAGAAATATGTTGAAATTGCGTCTGGCTAAATAAAGTCTTCATGATTGATACTTTGGTTAGTTTTTATTAATGTCTTTTCTACCTTGAAGGTCAAATCTGTTTATTTTCATAGTTTAAAATACCATCAGATTATTTAACGAGCTTTATACTCTGTTCAGTATTAATTTTATGTTCATTTTAATATTTTTATTATCATTACTTCAGTCTTCCAAAATCCTAGCTGAAAAGGTAAGTGTTGACTGTAATCAGTCCTAAAATACAGCTATACAGTAACATTCATTTTTAATATGGTGCTTTTAAGGATTTGATCCTTTTTCTATATTTGAATGATATAACCTCAGCATTATTTACTTTCACAGAAATATGATCCTCCCAATAAGTCGTGTATTTCCTGAAGGTTTTTCTGTGATTACGTATTATGTCCTTCTCTGCCTGGTGAGCCCTTGTTTTTCTTCTTTGGGGTCTAACTCAATGACTCCTCTTTAATGAAGCTCTCCCTGGCCCTTTGCTCTGCCACACTCCAGATTTCAACCTTCCCACCTGTGCTTGTCATCACTCTGCACATAACTCTGCTTTGAACACTTGTCATATTGTGAATAGTTTCTGTGTCTCTTTCCTGGCCATGTTGTGAGCTCTCAGCAGGTTAGAACTGTGTCATAGCCATCACTGTATTTCTCTCGTGTAGCAGTATTCCTAACATGTAGTAAGCAATAGGTGCTTTCTTTGAGTGAATGAATAATTAAATAATTTGTTTACAACCTTAGTTATCCCCTTCTCTTCTAACCTTAAGTGGCTCCCCATTGTTTGCCCTGCAGGATCATATTCAGATTCTCCAGCGACCTACCATGTAAGGCCCATTACAGTCAAAACCTAATTACTCTCCTTCCTGAACCCTCCACATCAGCAAGACTAGTCTCTACTCATTGTTCTCTGTCTCCCTCCACTCCGGGTTCACATCTTCATAGTCCTTCAAGACCTAGTTCAAATAGATACTCTAATAGTATCTAATTTTTTTTCTGGTAGAAGGAAACAAAGAACAAAGAGCTCACTCTGATGACAACAAGAACAAAAAACACCACCCATTCTGCTAATTCATGATTTTCTTCAACCCATCAGAGAGCTGATATCTCAGTATAACCAATTAGCCTGAAATCTAAGGAAGGAAAGGCAGCTCCAAGGTTGGGCTTGCTTACCTGGGACAGATGATGCTGGACACTAGTAAGAAGAACTGAGTTAAAAATGTTTAGCAAATTGCTAAGTGTTGAATGTGGGCAGGCAAGAGAATACAGAACCCCATAGGGCATCAGTTGGGCGGTGAATTCATACCCCTTGAGGGCTCTTCTACATGGACCTCCCCTGTTGCTAATTTAAAAAAGATTGGCCAGAGTCCTGAGAAGGCCTCCCACCGAGTGTAGGCCTGGGGAGGGGAGCAGCAGCCAGTGTGGGAGAGGCAAGAAATCCTGCCTGGATCCTTCTCCCCTATCTCTACTATGGAACAGCCTTACACTGCTGAGGGAAAGGCAAAAAACCCGTCTTCCTTAGGGCACTGGTGAAAAACCATTGCAAATGGGAAACAGGAGGTAAATTTTCATTTCCCAAATGAATTATGGAAAACATTTTACACACAAGCAGTTGTCAAATTATTCTTGCCTTCACTTAAAATCTCATTTTTTTAAAAAAATTTTTATTGGGCTTAACTTTGACATTTTCAGTGTAATTCTGTGAATTCTCATCAATAACTGATTTCTGAGGCCCAGTGCTAGGAGTGGGCAGGGGTTCAATAATCAACACGGCCTAGATCCTTTGTTTCTAATAGCTTTGGTATTATAATATCTTAGAAGTGATATCGTAACACCAAGTGAGCCTCAGGGATCCTAGAATGTCATTACTGATTACAGAAAGACTCGATTGTTTTCAGCTATGTGGCAGCTTCAAGTTACCCAGAGTCTTGTACTTTCGGAGCTTCCCTCTGTCTTTGCTCAGTCCTTTAGGGGCAGCAAATGTGTAAAAGGCAGAATATCTGTCCTCCAGTAGCTTCTGCTAAAACTTGTTCATGGTTATGATGAAAGAAGGAAAACAATTGTTCTGGTCATCTTTGTAGTTTTGCTTTGGGAATTAAAATGAAAAAATACCCCGTAAACACAGAAATTTTATTATGTAATCCACATAATAAATATAATTCATTTAGTATCACCTTGCTTCGTAACCATTGGAAAATCAGAGTCCTCCTCTTACCTTAGGTTTTTTAATGCTGACCTTATAAGCCACACAAATTTTACCTGATTTTAAAATTTCATAAGCTAGCTTCAAAGCAAAAAATAAGCTAAGATACAGTATGAGTTGCTTTAAATGGATATATATGTATTTTAGACTTTTATTTTAGGTTCAGGGGTACATGTGAAGGTTACATAGGTAAACTCATATCACTGGGGTATGTTGTACATATTATTTCATCACCCAGGAATTAAGTCCCGTATCCCATAGTTACCTTTTCTGCCCCCTCTCTGCTCTCACCCTCTACCCTCAAGTAGACCCGAGGGTTGTTTTCTTCTTTGTGTCCATGAGTTCTCATCATTTAGCTCCCACTTATAAGTGAGAACATATGGTATTTGGTTTCTAGTCCTGAGTTAGTTTCCTGAGGATAAGAGCCTCCAGCTCCATCCATGTTCTTGCAAAAGACCAGATCTTGTTATTTTTATGGCAGCATAGTATTCCACAGAGTGATATGTACCACATTTTCTTTATCCAGTCTGCCACTGATGGGCATTTAGGTTGATTCCATGTCTTTGCTACTGTTAACAGTGCTGCAGTGAACATTTGTGTGTGTGTGTGTGTGTGTGTGTGTATTTATAGTAGAATGATTTATATTCCTCTGGGTATATACCCAGTAATGGGATTGCTGGGTTGAATGGTAGTTCTGCTTTCAGCTCTTTGAGGAATCACCATACTGCTTTCCACAATGGCTGAAGTAATTTACACTCTCACCAACAGTATATAAGTGTTCCCTTTTTTCTGCAACCTCACCAGCATCTGTTATTTATTGACTTTTTAATAACAGACATTCTGACTGGTGTGAAATGGTATGTCATTGTGGTTTTTCGATTTGCATTTGTCTAATGATCAGTGATATTGAGCTTTTTAAAATATACTTGTTGACCACATGGATGTCCTCTTTTGAAAAGTGTCTGTTCATGTCCTTTGCCCACTTTTACTGGAGTTGTTTTCCTCTTGTAAATTTAAGTTCCTTACAGATGCTGGATATTAGACCTTTGTCAGATGCACAGTTTGCAAATATCTTCTCCCATTCTGTAGGTTGTCTGTTTACTCTATTGTAAATGGATATATTTTAACATTTCATGCTTGTAACATTTAACATAAATCTATGCTACAGAGTCTGTAGTCTTTTTTTTCACTGCTTTTAGAAAATTAGATGACTGGCCCTCCTCATAGGAAAAGCATAGGTTGTAATGAGTATGCAGATCTTTTCCTTTTCTCTATCTGACTCAATTTGGTTGAAAAGACATAAAAACTGATATGGTCAGCCTAAAGACAGTTTTTAATTCTACTTTTTAAAATTCATTTTGATTTTAAATTTTTAGAAACTAAAAACAAAACTGTATGTATTTATTGTGTACAGCACGATGTTGAAGTATACATACATGTGGACTGTTAAAACTAGCTTATTAACAAATGCATTACTCAACATAGCTATCATTTTTCTGGTGAGAACTCCTAACATCTACTCTCTGCATATTTCAAAAACATATTATCATTAATGATATTCACTATGCTGTGCAACAGATTCCTTGAACTCATTCTTTCCATCTAACTAATTATATATTCTTTAACCAACATCTTCCTATTGATTCACTTTCAGTTCTGAGCTAAGCTTCCTAGATAGAGCTTTATTGGTACAGAAAAAGAGCTGAAGAGCAATGCATTTCTACTCTATACCTTTCAGAAACCACTTGATAAGCTATGTTTAAATTCTGGCTATGAGTAGAATGAGACCGAATAATTTAGGCATGTTTAATTTTTCAATAATCAGAAGTGTTTAAATGCTATTGTTAAGTTTAATGGAGTAACTAAAAAAGGAATTACTTTCAATGACTAGTTCTTTTTTCTTTGAAATAATGCTTAGTTCAATAAATGGCATTTAATAGAAGAAATAAATTGTCCTGATTTTGTAACTATGAATAAGATTGGAGAAATATTAAAACAGGCATTCACTGATATTTAGTTGGATAATACTGCTTATGTCAAATCAACTAGAAGAGATGAATCTTACTTCCAGTGTGTCTTCTCTCATGTGTGATGAGCCTCTGTTACTGCAGTGATGTGCACAATTTGAAATAAAGCACAATCCTTCGTGTCAGCACTTAAAGGCTTTTTTTGACAATGAGCAAAATGTTAGACATTTCAGTGTGAATAGATCTCATGATCCAGAAAATACGAGCAGACAATTTAATTGTTCTTGACTGTAAAAATTAAATCCGATACTAAATTTAATCCAGGAATCTATTCATGTAGGGTTTTCCCCCCATTTTAAACAAAAATTAAACTTGCATGCCTAAGCATCTAGATTGATGAAACATTCAGGAAGAAAATTCATGCTATATGATTTACAACCTATCCTCCTTACTCCCTGATTTCTATTAATTCTATTCTTTGGCTTTCCTCACTCCATCCATTACCATGCTTAAGTCCTCTCTATCCTAAAACTTTTTCAACCAAAACCTTGTCTTGGGCCATCATTCTCTCTCATTCACCTCCAAGGCTCTCAGAGATTCCTCTGCCCGTGGTGGGTGCATAGTGTTTGTTGAGGAGGAGCTTAGGTTGGTGGCTGGGCTGAATGGGCGTTGAAGCTGTGTTTGTAGCAAGCATGCTGTTTTTGAATTGGCATGGCTTAACAATACTCTCAGAAATTTTCACTCTCAATGGTTTTCACTAGTGCCCTAAGGAAGACTGGGGTTTTTTGCCTTTCTGTCCTTAGGCTGCTGCTCCCCTCCCCAGGCCCACACTCAGTGGGAGGCCTTCTCAGGACTCTGGCCAATCTTTTTTAAATTAGCAACAGGGGAGGTCCATGTAGAAGAGCCCTCAAGGGGTATGAATTCACCGCCCAACTGATGCCCTATGGGGTTCTGTATTCTCTTGCCTGCCCACATTCAACACTTAGCAATTTGCTAAACATTTTTAACTCAGTTCTTCTTACTAGTGTCCAGCATCATCTGTCCCAGGTAAGCAAGCCCAACCTTGGAGCTGCCTTTCCTTCCTTAGATTTCAGGCTAATTGGTTATACTGAGATATCAGCTCTCTGATGGGTTGAAGAAAATCATGAATTAGCAGAATGGGTGGTGTTTTTTTGTTGTTATTGTTCTTATTGTCACCAGGGTAAGATCTCTGCTCTTTCTACTAGAAGAAAAGTAAGATACTTTTATAACTGCCTTAAGGAAGTTCACCTTTCCATTTAAAATGCCAAGGACCCCTGGTGCCACTTTTTAAATCTTTTTATTAGAGTTTTAGTATTTTTGATAACATATATGCTGTCTCCCCACTGAATTGTGGACTTTGAAAATCATGAAACTGACTTCATTATTTTTTTTTTTTTTTGTCTTCAGCACCCAGCAGAGTCGCTGGCATAGAGTAGGTGCCCAGTGTTTTAGACACAGCGGTTTGCATTTTAATCTCAGTGAGGGCACTTTTACTTTTTTATTGTTCTCAGTATGTAGGAACAACCTGGCAGCAGATTCTTTCTGTGCTCTGTCCACATCCTGTGGCACTTGCAGTGACCTGACAGCTTTCTACTGCAAACTTCTAGAATTTTTAGCCAGAAGACTTCTCTGCCACCTACCTGTGTTGGGGCAGGTAAGAAGTGCCAGTGGGTTATCACTCCAGGAGCAACCCTCAGTCAGTAGCTAAGCGTCTTCACCCCTTAGTTGGGATATCTTTGAGGTGGGTTCTTTGTAGGCTGGCAGAAGTGCCGAGTGGAAGTAAGACCCATTTGTTCACTGTGGTAAGTGATTCAGTGCACCCCATATGGACTTCCCTGGCCTATCTCCCATATCCGTCTACCAGATAAACTACATGCACTGAAATTCTTGTCTTGGGTTCTGATTCTGGAAGAATCACAACCCAATACAGACAGTTATAATTCACATAAATTTTCAGATATTTAGAATAGTTTTCTTTAATAGGGACAGTCGGCAAAATCAAGGAGCTTTTTGAGGGCAATTATAGCTTTCATCAGATTTTCGAATGTTCTTGCCTCTCCCTTCCTCTCATAGAATTCATTTTCATTGCAATAAAGACAAAGAAACATCCTTATCTTTTTAACTTAGAATATTAAAGCAGCTATTTTCCTTTCAGAGGACCGGTGCACTGACTCTTTTTAGATGCGATCAGGAAATCATTCGGGTGTGTTGTAGGTACACATGTGATTGTATCTTAGTAACTGAATTTCAAAGATAGGATTTTACTTTTATATTCATGTTATTGGTTATCATCCACATGCACAGTGAAAAGTGTGCTGGGATGTCATATGATTGCTTTCCTGCACTTTTGAATTGGGGGCTCATCCTCTGATGATTTTTAAACTTTATTTTATTTTATTTTTTTAGAGACCAGTCTCACTCTGTTGCCCAGCCCAGAGTGCAGTGGTGTGATTATAGCTCACTGCAACCTTGACCTCCTGGGTTCAAGTGATCATCTCGTCTCAGCCTCCCAAGTAGCTGGGACTACAGGCATACACCACCCTGCCTGGCTAATTTTTAATTCTTTTCTAGAGACAGAATTTCACTGTGTTGCCAAGATTAGTCTTGAACTTCTGGCCTCAAGTGATCCTCCCACCTCTCCCTCCCAAAGTGTTGAGATTATAGGTGTGAGCCACTGTACCCAGCCCCTGAAGATTTTATTTGAAGTAAAATAGTCTCAGATTAGAGACCTGCTGTTTCAAATTTAGGCGCTCTCACTTTTAAAATAGTTTTCTTTTTCTGATTGTAAATGAAATCCATGCATTTGCAGAAAACTCTTTCAATGCAGAGCAGCACAAAAGAAGAAAGTAAAACCCAAGTATAGGTTAGCTGCATTCACAGGTGACCACTGCTGTCATTTTGTCTTACATGCTTCCAGGAGGTTTTTATTTTCTAAGCCTCTGCATGTACATATCTAAAAGAATTGGAATCAATAATCATCATATTCTTACTCCATTAAATGCTCTTCTAACACAAGTATTTAAAACATTTACAAAGAATTATATTCTTCTGTGAACACCTGTGTAATAGAATTCTTTGTAAATGTTAATTCATCCCTTATAATTGGACAATTTTTTTTTTGCTTTTATAAATAATGAAATTCCACTTGTAGTTTATGACTGCCTTGAAGTTAAGCCACAGATATGACCACATTTATTTGAGGATGACACTGCTGATGATTAGTGCTTGTAGAATCGCAAGCTTTTAGACCAAGGAAAGATGTTAGAGATCACCATATGCAGTTCTTCCCTTTTACAGGGGAAGAGCCTGAGATCTGGAGACACGGTCCCTGAGGTCAGCATGCATACCTGTATCAGGAGGCCTGGGCTAGGTGTCTTGTTTCCCATCAGCTTATCTGGCCGGAAATATCAGACTTTGCTCCTCCTCTCCCCTACTAATTGAAAAAACAGGAAATGATCTAGCCAACTCCGCTGGAGGTGTGCTTTTTACAAATAAGAAATTAGAAAAAAACCATACCAAAATGAATGAACTACTTAACTGAAGCAAAAGTATCAGCCCCTGAACCACTGAGGTAGTAATTATGGCCTGATACCTCAGGAAGTCAAGCAGCAGGGGATAGACCCCATAAAGAAGAAAGAAGTATCAGTCTTAAAGTAAGGTTTCCTGAAATTCTGCTGTCATATTGATCAACTGGGATTAGGCTGAAGTTCCGTTTCCTGGCGACAATATCCTGATTTAAAAAATGGCTAAATCGGGGCATGATGGCACATGCCTGTAATCAACGCTACTCGGGAGGCTGAAGCAGGAGTATTACTTGAACTCAGGAGAGTGAGGCTGCAGTACACTGTGATCCTACCTGTGAATCACCACTGCACTGCAGCCTGAGCAGCATAGCAAGGCACCCATCTCTCAAAAAAAAAAAAGTCCTGGGCCTCATGCTAACTGAGCTGTAGACCAGCTTCTGAGGTATGCCAATAAATAAATTGATGACTATACTAATGCTTCGTATGTACGACTGATAAGCCAGGGACAAAGTTTATTTCCTCAGTTCTTATGTTCTAAGAGAAATTTCTAGTTCAGGCTAAAAAATGTTTTCAGTGTTCTAAAATAGATTGGCAAAGGTTAGAGATGTTAAATTTGCAGTTTTGTTTTGAAAGGGTGTGGTTTGAAGCTTAATGTTAACCTCATGTTAGCTATAAGATGTGAGACTATTGAATAGGAGCTTATAGCTTTATCCCAGATTTTAAAGACATTATTATTTAGATTTTTTTATGATTAGGGAAGCGTTCAGAAACATTACTTCTGAACCTTAGAAGTAATTTTATTAAGTTGTATGTTTTGTTTCTCCCATTCAGTGAGTTAGAATGTTGTAAAATGGGGTTTTCACAGGCAGATGACATGCTATGGTTTTGATTTTCATAGTAAACCCTTTGGACTATGCCGATAGAAGTGTTTTTTACATTCTTGTGTTTAAAGACATTAACATGTTTTAGAAGAGTGGTACTAAGTGCTGTCCTAATCAAGATAAATGGAATCATCAGCAAGCATGTGGTCTGCCCACCGCGCTCTGTCTTGGCAATAGCTCATCTTTTTTTGTTAAGTAGTTTTCTAAATATTTGGATAGATCGCCTAAGTTATCAGTGATGGCTTAAACCTTAATTCAGTGTGGTAAAGCACAAACAAAATGTGAATTATCCACATAGTATTTTGGTAACTGTTTAAAAACATAATTTGAACTTTTGTTGTAAATGAAACTGATGATCACTAATGATAATTAAACTTTTTGCTTAGGGTTTGTATGGCACATTTTAAATATGCAACAGTACAGAGAATAATGTATGGAGTGCCCATAAAACTTATTCATGTTTTTAAATCTTGTTTGCCAAGCTTGCTTAAGGATTCTGAAGTTGGTGTTTATCCTCTTCATTATGTTTTTAGTTTTACTACGTGTCTGTATCTCCATAAACATGGGCTTTTAGATGCGGAAAATCTTTGTTATAGTTATGATTTCCTGACACATTTTCCCCAGTATTGGAATTAGTAAATCCCACCCACTGAGTACTTCCATGGAAAGACTTGTTTCTATTCCTTTCTAGGCTAGGCTGCCAAGCCAGCATTCTCCAGGAGGTTTCTATTATTTTTATTTTTCCATTAGTAGGAGTTACCTAAGCAGTATTGTTTTTAAAACCTTTTTAATTCTCAATTTAGATATTAAACATTAGCTAACTTTTAATTCAGCATTTAATTTTTAAATTTATTTATTTTATTATTATTTTTTGTCTTTTTTTGATACAGGGTCTCCCTCAGGCTGGAGTGCAGTGGCACAATCTTGGCTCACTGCAGCCTCCTCCTCCCAGGATCAAGCGATGCTCCCACCTAAGCCTCCCAAGTAGCTGGAACTACAGGCACATGCCACCATGCCCGGTTTATTGTTGTATTTTTTGTAGAGACGGGGTTTTGCCGTGTTGCTCAGGCTATTATTGAAATCCTGGACTCAAGCGATCCGCCTGCCTTGGGCTCCCAAAGTGCTGGGATTACAGGTGTGAGCCACTGCCCAGCCCAATTTTTAAAATTAATTTTTTATTTTGTAATTTAAAATGTTTAAATTTTATTTGTCCTTAATATAGTCTTATTAAGCTTCTAGAGGCAGATTGTCACTTTCGTACTTAAAATGAGAATCATCATGATGTCTTTATCAGTTTGGGAAAGAGTTCAACTAATATCAACTGTATTAAGGGAAAAAAGCTTTATATTCTGTCATTGATGGCAGGTAAATAAAAAGCATTAATAATTCTTGGTTTATTCTTTAGTCTCTGATATACTATATGACCCAGACAAGCAATCCTTTTTCCAAGTCATAATTTGGAAATGTGTATCTAAATCATTTCTGATTCCTCTGTTGACTTGACTTAATATTGAAATCTAGGACTTGCCCATAAACTGACTCCACAGTTTTGCTTCTGCCCTAGCTACAACCAGGGCTGCCCATGTGGCTTAAATGTTTGTATCCTTCATCAGCTGAGAAGGGTATCAGAAAGAGGGGAGACTCATCTTCTCAAGACGTTGACTCAGAACTGCTGCTGCTTTACAAAGAGCACCAAATTGCAGATCTGTCCCATGTCTCTAGGTCAGGAGTACATGCCTGTCTTTTTCTGCGCAGAAGTCAGTGCCAACTCACAGATTTTAAAGATTTCTGTAAAATATTTCCTTTTGTCTTAATTTTAAGTATCTAGCAACTCTGAAAATTTGCCTCCTATATGGAATTTGTTTGTTTATTATTTATTTATTTTTTGAGACAGAGTCTTACCTTGTCACCCAGGCTGGAGTGCAATAATGCGATCTTGGCTCACTGCAGCCTCTGCCTCCTGGGTTCAAGTGATTCTCCTGCCATAGCCTCCCAAGTAGCTGGGATTACAGGCACCCACCACCACGCCCAGCTAATTTTTGAATTTTTAGTAGAGACAAGGTTTCACTATGTTCGCCAGGCTGATCTTAAACTCCTTTCCTCAAGTGATTCACCTACCTCGGCCTCCCAAAGTAGCTGGATTACAGGTGTGAGCCAGTGCACCGGTCTCTGGGATGCTTTTTTTTTTCCCCTCCCAGATGTTTGTACTTACAGAAAAATGATTAAAATGGTCAGCAGTTCTTTAAGAGGAAATAAAAACCACACCTAAGATATTTAATGAAAAATCATATAAATAGGAAATTAATAAAATTTTAAAACTAAGAATTGAAATGCATATGACAATTGAGATGTATTCGCATATCATAAATTCACTCCTATAAAGGATATAGTTCAGCGATTTTTAGTATATTCACAAAGTTGTACAATCACCATCCCTATCTAATTCCAGAACATTTTTATCACCCCAAAAATAAATCCTGCACTCATTGAGCAGTCATTTGCCATTTCTCTCTCCCCTCAGCACCTGGGAACCACTCATCTTTCTGTCTTTATGCATTTGCCTGTTCTGGACATTTCATGTAAATAGAATTATGCAGTACATGGCCTTTTGTGTCTCACTTTTTTTACTTAGCATGTTTTCAAGATTCATCTATGTTGTAGCCTAAATCAGTGCTTCTTTTTAAATTCATTTCTTTTTAAAATTGATATTATACTTTTTGTTTTTAAATATTGAAATGATATCTCACTGTGTTGCCCAGTCTGTTCTCAAACTCCTGAGCTCAAGCAATCCTCCCGCCTCAACCTTCCAAAGTTCTGTGATTACAGGTGTGAGCCACCATTCTTGGCCTCATTTCTTTTTATGTGTGAATAATAGTCCATCATATGGCTATGCCACATTTGTTTATCCATTCATCAACTATGGGCATTTGGATTGTTTTCATGTTTTTGGCTGTCATGAATAATGATACTATAAACATTTGTGTACATTTTTGTGTGAACATATGTTTTTAGTTCTTCTAGGTATATACCTAGGAGAGGAGTTGCTGGGTCATATGGAAGCTCTATGTTTAACTTTTTGAGAAACTCCCAAACTGTTTCCAAAGCAGCTGCACAGTTTTTATTTTCCTACTAGCAGTGTATGAGGGTTCCACTCCTCCACATTCTCACCAACGCATGTTATTGTCTGTCTTCAATTATAGCTTTCCTAGTGGGTGTTAAGTGATACCTCATTGTAGTTTTGATTTACATTTCCCTAATGACTGGATACATTTGAGCATCTTTTCATGTACTTCTTGACCATTTGTATGTCTTCTTTGGAGAAACGTTTATTTAAATCCTTTGCCCTTTTTAAAATGGGCATATTTCAAGTGCTGTTATAAGTACTATGATTACTTTTGGAGAGAGAATTTTGTAGAATTGAATGATAATGTATAAGTAAAATGTATGTGGAGAGTTGATTGCCACATAACACATAAAAATAAGCAAAACTGGTTTATACAAGTGGACAGTATTCACCTACATGTATTATTGAAATGGTGCCAAATTATTTTATAACTTTAGTGTCTGATTTTAAAAACTGTTGTAATGTTAGTGATATTTTACTATATTCTACTTAGAATAATGTTGGTAAAGTTTTATAGAGTTGTCAGTTGTGATCTGTCATGCCATAATTATGTATCTGTGCTGTCTAAAATATATCTACTAGTCACATGTAGCTATTTACATTTAAATTAATTAAAATAAAAAATTCAGTTACTTGGTCACACTAGCCACATTTCAAGTGTTCAGTAGCTGCATATAGCTAGTGCCTACCGTGTAGTACACTGCAAATACACATTTCCACATCATCACAGAAAGTTCAGTTGAATAGAGCTAATGTAGATATACTATATCCTGAAATTCTCTCTTTCCTTTCTTCCTCCCTGCCTCCATTCTTTCCCTTCCTTCCTCCCTGCCTCCATTCTTTCCCTTCCTTCCTCCCTGCCTCCATTCTTTCCCTTCCTTCCTTTCTTTCCAAGACAGGGTCTCGCTGTGTTGCCTAGGCTGGACTCAAACTCCTGGACACAAGTGATCCTCCTGCTTCAGCCTCCCATGTAGTTGGAATTATAGGCACACACCACTGCACCTGGTTTATTATGAAGTTTCTTACTCTAAGGAAAATGTCAGTGGAAGTTTTATTTCATTTATGTTTTAACCCACGTTATCTTAGAGCCTTACCATTTGAAATTGAACATTTTGGCCGAGTACGGTGGCTCATGCCTGTAATTCCAGCACTTTGGGAAGCCAAGGCAGGAGGATCGCTTGAACCCAGGAATTTAACACCAGTCTGGGCAACATAGGGAGACTGTATCTCTACAAAAAATAAAAAACTTGACTGGGTGTGGTGGCTTTTGCCTGTAGTTCCAGCTATTCAGAAGGCTGAGGTGGCAAGATTGCTTGGGCCCAGGAGGTTGAGGCTGCACTGAGTCACGATCATGCCACTTCTCTCCAGAAAGAGCAAGACCTTGTTTCAAAAAATAAAAGGGAGGGGGGGGCGGGAAGGGAGAAATTTAGAGAACATGCAGGTCATTGCACAGAATGGAAGTATACCTGTATGTATTATCAAAGTTTGTGATAAAGTATTTCTTAGCCTGCACACAGGCCAATTGTTTATTTTTTAAATAGCTTTTCCCCTTCCAGTGTGGAAATACTGAATACTTATGGCTAGCTAGGTCCTGAAATTTAGACCTCAGAAGTAGTCATTGGTTCATCTCTAAGTCACGAGCAGTTAGCTGTCTGTTCATTAGTGTGTCCTTAAAAAAACCAATGTTTTAAGTTGGGGAAGTTGTATCTTTTAGAAAGTTGATGTAAGGATTAGGAACCTGTGATTGGTTTTCGTTTTCTTTTTTGTTTATCCCTTTCTCATGGTGGAATTTTTTCCCCAATTATTTGTTCTATTCATTGTTAATGCATTTTATTCAAAGACTCCCGAATTTCTGATGCTATTCTGGGAATGTTTGATCATTCTCTAATTTTTCCTTTCTGTGTGTAAACAGATTGCTCTTCATTGTTATGTGTTATTTGTTAGTTTTTTGGGTTTTTTTTATCATTTTGTCTTCTCATTCTCTCATTTTATTATTGAGGTTTGGATCTCCAACTTGCTGTTTCTAAACTTTGATCATCTTATATAAGTTTCGTGAGTCATGAATTAACAACTGGTCATTAATTAACTCTAGCTACATATTGATGATAAAATATGCAATATAGCATCATAGAGACCATCAGTGTGGCAGGTTGGAAAGCAAACAGCTTTTTGTGTGTTAAATGGTGTTTGGGGGATCTACTATCTGGAAAAGTCATTGTAGTGATTTCTTTCTTTCTTTTAAAATGCCATTTTGAAACTTTAAAGCCCCTAACATAAAGAAAAATACTAAGGGACATAATTTTCACTAAAGTTAACTCTTGAATTTATTATTAACATCTTATTAGAACCAATTGAATTTGGAATTATGTTCTGTTCTAAGGAAATGTGTAGATAAAATTAGGAGATTAACAGATAATTAACAAATAATTTGAAAAGTATTGTTTTTTGTCATCGTTCTGCCAAGGTATTGTTAAAACTGCCAGCAGAAACCATGGTCAGCTGATTTTATTTTCATTTTTCCATCTATTGCCAGCCTGACTAATGAATTTCTGTGTGTGTGTGTGTACATTAAAAGTGAGCATAACAAGAACGTGCACAGTTGCACATTTTTTCAAAGCCTCTTGAATCTGAGCTCACTCAGCATCATTTCTGTTTGTCCTTGAGAACTGAAGCATTGAGGTTCTGCTATTGCAAGTGTCCATTGCTGTCCTGATGTGGTGAATGTGTTAGAGATGTTTATGGTTCCAAGTTAGCATTTCTCCTTAATATGCATATTGTTGTCTATTCTTAGTGAGGATTTCTCCTTTGTTTGCATACTCAGAACTTTTGATGACTAAAATGCCTGGTTCCTGTTGAATATACACATAGATGACTTTCTCAAAGAGGGCCTTACCTAAGAGGCCTCTGGCATATTTTCTGTGATAAAGCTGACGACAATTGGCCTTTATACCAAGTGGCATTTTATAGAGTTGCAGTAAGTGGATTCTCTTCCCTTATAAATGGGTTGTTAGCCATGAAGCTATTCTTTTAAGGTGTGGTAACAGAGTGTGGTAAATAGAAGATTGCATGGTTCTGTAAATGCTGAAAACTGCTCATAAGTGGCGTGCAAGCACAGCCCCATATGAACTTGTTAGAAGGGAGTACTTCCAGTAGGAAAAGCTTGGCAGGTGACAGAATAAATGGTACAGGATTTTGTTACTGCAAGCCATCCAACCTAGTATACTCATATCTCACCTCAATATACCTCACTCAGTTCTCCCCAAGTGCCAGATCTTTAAAAAGAAAAAGAAAAACCATTTGATTAGGTCACTTTCCTTTCCTACCGGAATGGCTTAACTATTGCTCTGTGATAGACTGAAAGCCTGACCATGGTCTTCACGCCCTTTTGTGGCCCACCCTTCTCTATAATTAGAATGTCCCAAATGACAGCCTGGCCTGTATACAAGGCCAGATTTGCAGCTACTCTTAAAACAATAGTCATTGTTTATTGAGCACTTACTGTATGGCAGGCACTATTCCACACATTTTATGTGAATTGACTGATTTAATCACAACAACTCTACAAGCCAATTGTTATTAGCCCTATTTTACAGATGAAAACACAGAAACACGTAACAGTTAAGTCATTCAGAAATACATAGTGAGGAAATGACAGTGCTGGAATCTCATCCAACCCACTTAACCATAGACCCACATTATTATCTGAGATGAGATAGGCTCTCCATGTAACCTGTAACACCACTGTTCATAATTTCATATTTGTCGAATTATTTGAAGCCTCTCCAAGACTCTAAGCTCTATGAACCATGCATGTTTAGAGCCATTGCAAGCACCTTACATGTATTAGTTGGTCAGTGTGTATTTGTTGAATGAATGAAAATGATTTGATATGATTAATCACTGAGCCTAAACATGAGAATAGGGCCTCTTTTATAAAATGGGAGAATGATACTGAAATTTCTGTATGCCTGTTGGATTCTAATACAAAAAAAAAGTGTAACTTCATAATGGCTAAAGATTTGTTTTTGTAGTTTTGTTTTTATCTCAAGTGTAAGAATAGACATTAATTCATTTATGTTCAGTAATACCCATCCTTAATGTCAATAATTAAAATACATTGGCATATGTAATCTAATTAAGGTTATATTTACAGTAAATTGTTATTTTATTGAAAGCCTTTTAAATAGCAGTTGTTACCAAACAAAAATACACATTCTAATTTTGACCACATTAAATTTTTTTTATTTCTAATTAAATCTATGTAATTATTAATAGTGGAGTTCAAAGTAAAAGAATTACAGAAATGGAATTTGATCAGGAAAATTGGATTTTATAACATTAAATTTGTACATAGCAATATTATTTTGAAGATACTTGGCAGCTCAATTTTTAAAATTCTTTCTTTTATGATAGGCTATAATTAAACTAGTTGTTTCCTATGTGAATATGTATAAATATGATATAAGGAGAAAATTGTATTATTTTGTATGAGGCATAGAGACAATATTGTATCTTACAAAGTAGAATTGTTTTCCTTTGAGGTTATTACTAGAGTAATAAATCATGGTGAAGTGAAGAAATTTACACGGCATATGACTGAATATTTTCCACTGTATCAAATCTAATAGGTTTTGGGAAAACCTATAGTTTGGTGGCAGTATAGAATTGAGTTTTAGGTAAAACTGAGTATTTAAAGGACGAAACTTTGAAGAACCATGA
Source organism: Theropithecus gelada (assembly GCF_003255815.1). Classification (NCBI taxonomy): domain Eukaryota; kingdom Metazoa; phylum Chordata; class Mammalia; order Primates; family Cercopithecidae; genus Theropithecus; species Theropithecus gelada. The sequence continues at coordinate 34,847,637 of NC_037680.1, forward strand.
GACCCATAAGACCTACAGATATTATTCAGCTTTCTGTGCAGTATTCTAGTTTACTAAGAGTGTGGAAGGTAATGTGTGGCAGTGAGGCAGGGAGTGTTCAGAACACAGGGACTTACATTCCAAATACAACTCTTCTAAACTATAAGGCAGAGAATAGACTAAGTAAGGCATAATAAGTTAGGACCTGTCACATGGCAAACTGATTTTGGGAAGCAGTCTAGAAAGATACTTGAAAGATGTACTGATGTGTAATGCCAGCAGCAGGCTGTTGTCATGGTATAGAATAACGGTGACTGAAAGTCATTCTCCCTTGCTTGGGATGGTCTGTCTTAAGCATGAGCAGCTTGAGGCGGAATTGTAGACAAAAAAACGTGAGTCCAATGACACTCTTTGTAGGCTGAGTAAGACTATTTGTCTACTAGCCATTTTAGTTGTAATGCATTCACGGAATGATTAGAGTTGGAATTACAGTAACATTTTAAACACAAAGGAGAGTATCTTCCATGTCAGCTTCATAGTTCTGTACCTATTCCCAGCCCTGTGATATATTCCATAGGAAACATTACGTTAGCATCCTTATATAAAGCATACCTATAAACTGGGGTGGGACAGAGAAGTAGTGGCCAAAGAATGGAGTTTGTCACACTATGATTCAGCTTGTGGGAGTGATTTTCACACTGCCTGTCAGCTTTGTGTGATAATTAAAAACAATTTGCAAGTGACATAGTAGAGCCTTAAGGCCATAAATAGGAATTTTTAACTGGCACAAAGCCCTTTTAAAAAAAAAAGCACATTTGTATTAACCAGTATGTCTGTATAGTTTCTTATTTACTGGTTGTCTTCACCATAATCTTTGGAAGTGCATAATCTTATAATCATTATGTGTGTTTTACACATGAGAAAACAGTAAAAGAAATCTATGACTTGCCCTAGGATCCTGCAACTAGTGAGTAATTCAATCAGAATTCATACTTTTAATTTTCTGATGTATAAAGAAAAGGCCTCTGGTTGGATCACACTGTTGCTATGAGTTAATATGGAAGATGTCATAAGTATAAAGTACCCATGAGTTTAAAGTTTTGGTTTGTTCAAGTATAATGTTTATATAATTATTCCAGTTAAATTTAGACACATGCTGAAAGAACTTGAAGGTAAAAATAGTTGCTGCAAATACTATTCAACACTTTGTCTTTATACCACTTTGAATGCTGAGTAAGGACATTGTACTGTACCATTGCCCAGCATAGTTCTGGCTTATAGAGACTTGATGGCAAAAGAAGGACCGAGAAAGAGAGAAGAGAGAGAAGGAGGAGGGAGGAAGGACAAAGATTTGACAAGTGAATGTGTTTTGTAAGAGAAAGTCTTTGGGGAATAAATATAGTCTTGAAATATACCATGTAATACAAGTTTAGTAGAAAACTACAGAGATGTGGCCGGGCGCAGTGGCTCACACCTGTAATCCCAGCACTTTGGGAGGCTGAGGCAGGGAAATCACGAGGTCAGGAGATCGAGACCATCCTGGCTAACATGATGAAACCCCGTCTCCACTAAAAATACAAAAAATTAGCTGGGCGTGGTGGCGGGTGCCTGTAGTCCTAGCTACTTGGGAGACTGAGGCAGGAGAATGGCGTGAAACCAGGAGGCGGAGCTTGCAGTGAGCTGAGATCGCACCAGTGCACTTGCCTGGGTGACAGAGCGAGACTCTGTCTCAAAAAAGAAAGAAAAGAAAACTGTGGAGATGTGCCTAAATCATAAATGAAAATATTGATTTGTTTCTTCAGTTGTGGAATTACACACTTCTGATTTCGTTGCATAGGATCCAACTATATTCTAGGTAGACCCTTTTTATTTTTCAATCTGTTTCGTCTATATTCACAAATTTATTACTGCCACCTACTAAATTATTTATAACCATTGTATGATCTGATTTTTGTATACATGTGTTGCTAAATAAGTTTCACATTGTCATGAAACCAAATTATAAAAAAATCGAGGCAAGGAGTGAAAGATATAGGTGGTATATGAAAGTTTAACAAATATTTGTTGAGCCTACTATGTGCTGGGGCATCCTCTTTAACACTTCCTAGGCGCCATACCCCGACTAGAGTTCCTTCAGCTTCTCTTCAGCACTTTTCCGCATTTCTTTCTGAGATGACTCTTCATTTGTTTTTATTCTGACTATTGAGGCTTTTCCAGAAATGGTGCCTTGCTAAATTCCCATATATACCATGTACTCTTTTTTAATGTTTATTACGCCACTTGTAATGTCCCACTACCTCTAACCAATGTGGGGAAGCATTCACAGAGAAGAGAGATCATTGCCAACCCTGTTTTGACTTTGTTTGACACTCACTGTCTCTCTTATATCCAGGTGTCCTTTCACCAATAGGTTTGTGGAGGCAGCTTTAAGATAGCCTCCAGTGATCCCACCTCCTGGAATCTATGCCTTTGTGTAGTCCCTGTCCTTTGAGCATGCCTGAATTTATTATTCATTTTTAATGAATAGACTATTTCTTTGGGTGATAGTGCATCACTTCCAAGAATAGCAGTGTTAACAATATCTTATCAAGAATTATCAATATTATTGATGGTGTTCAGGAGAGAGAGCTTAGAATTCACTCCTGAGTCAGGGAAAGAATGAAGCCTATGGGTGTTTAAAAGAGAGCTGTCCAAGGAGTGCCTGGAATCAGATAGGAACGGGTGCACAAGGCAGAGTGTCTTCAAAAGATGTGTCTTCATTTGCATCAACTGTTTTAACAACCTTGGGGAAGGCATTACATCTTTCAGAGCCATTATTTTCTCATCTGTACAATGGAGTTGAACTTGATGATGATGGTTTTGATAAATCTTTTCAATTCTCATTCTCTACATCCAGAAATCCAGTATTTTACATTTTGATAAGATTTTATTTAAAACAAAATTCATCCACATACTGAGAAGTCATTTTGTTTCCTTCAGAAATCATATATTGTAGGGTGTGAAATTTATATAACATCTTACATCTTTTGATATTATTTCTCTGGGTATTAGCATACCTGAGCTTCTCTTTTTGAACTGCTATTTATAGTAACTTTCTGGGGTTTTGCTTTTCATAGTTATGGAGTTTTAATGTGGCCACGCTATCTTAATCATTTTGAGTTTGTGTCCCTGACAAATCAAAGAGATTTCTGAAGCTAAAACCTATCAATAACCCTTCTCAGAATTCCTTGCTAGAAGAAAACGATTGGCTGCTTGTCTTTTGTTCCTCCAGTGGAGTTGGTATGTCATCCCTGAAATCATCTTCTGTACCCTAAAATGTTCCAGCTACCCATCGCAGCACTCAGAATGCTGATTTGGGACTTACCTGACCCCTCTGCCCCCTGCAGCTGCCTTAACTGGATGCAGGCAGGTGGGTTTTTGCTGAGGCTCTTCCCACGCTAGTCTAAAGATTTATTAACCCTTTCTTTTCAGTGTTACAGTATCAGAAATGGAATTCTACTCACTTGCTGCATTTAAGCCCTATGTTATTCATGTCATTTACAAAATGTTCTTTCCTTTTGGTATCATTTGCAAATCAATTTAAGCTGTGTTTATCAAGCAAGATGAAAGTATACATATTAAAAACATAATTATGTCCAACAAAACTCTCACAATCTATAGTAGGAAAACCTTAAGGTGAGAGGAGTCTGGATTCCTCAAGTGTGGCTCTAGTGCTGATGAACTCCAAACCCAGGGAGAGCCAGTTACCTCACCCCCTTCCCCTGTGAGCAAAACAACAAAACAACTAACAGTGTGAATCATTTTTCTTCAGCTCTTGGTCATTATTAAGACAACAATTAGGGGAAGTCTTATTCTCAGATTGTCTTTTTAAAATAATCACATTAATGATACTGTATAAAATAGTGAGATTTATTTAAAATACTATCAATTTAAGGGGTGTGCAAATCATTAACACCAGATGGCATCTACCTAGGATTTTTTAAAGGGTGGATTTGGGATACTTGTAGCCAAAATGTACAAATTTAGCTTATAAACAGTTACTGTGCCAACAGATTGGTCAGTGCAAATTGAATGTGTCGATGCAAGAGGATTTAGAGCTTTTGTTGTCCATCTTTCCTGCTAAGCTTCTGGTACCTCCCTGATAACAGACCTGGTCACCAAATTGATTTAAAAAAAAAAAAAAAAAAAAAAAAAAGAAGATGGCAAACAAATGTGATATTTACAAGAAAAAAAATACTAGAATATTTTAGGGGGTTAAAAGATGCATAAGTAAAGTAGATGGATGTTTCTTAGATTTTCAAAAAGCTTGTAACAGATTTCCACTTGTTTTTAAAAGAATGCTGTTGGGTTTTAAATGGTAAGGAGGACTGATTTGTCATAGGAGATTGAAGTTTAGAAATGGGAAATAGCAAGTTGGGATAAGCAGGCGTTTTTCTGGAGGAAGAAGTGCAAATAGGGTTCCTCAGGAGTCAATGTGAACAATAATTTTAAACATTGATTTCACCTGTCTTAAGGAGGGCATGAGTCTCTGTAGGTTTACAGTAGCAAATCCTCTAGAAGACTGATCTGACCACCTCCTGTTTATTCTCCTTGGCTCTGGATTCTCTCTTTTCTGTTCACATTGCTGCTCTTTATTTTGGAGAAATTCTTTAGTTGGATGTTAGGGAGGCGTGAGCTGTTCCTGTATCTCCATTGATGGCGTTTGTCAGGACCAGGTCAGTGTTTTATTTCTTTATCCCCATCTTCTACATCTACCTCCCACGGCTGTAGGCATTTCTAATGTGTTTAGTGTTTTTTTTTTGTTTGTGTGTACTCTTGTATAATATGTATTTTGCATTATGTAAATCATTACATAAATGTTGTTATTCTCATTCAGTTAATATTTTTTCACTTAGTTTATTTTAAAGATGTGTCCCTGGGTGGTGTCTGTATTAATTTGTTGATTCTGACCACAGTTGAGTATTTCATGATATTTATCCATCCAGTTTTCTCTCTCCCCTCCTTCTGTGATGGTTATTTAGATTACATTCACCTTCTCACCATCGTAAAGAGGGGTGCATGATCCTTGGAACCTGTGTGACAGTTTCGTTGGGAAATATGCCTAGCACCAGAATTGCTGCATCATAGACTATGAGTACTCTTAGTCTGCTTAAGCTGTGCTGTGCTGATATTCTCTAGAATGGCTGCATCCATCTATATATCTCCACAACCCAACACTTGGCATGGTTCAGTCTGCCAGGTTTAAATCATCTCATTTTCAGTTTGTGTTTCTCTGACTACATATGAACTTGATAATGTTTTCACCTGCTTGTTATCTTTTTTGGGGTATCCTCTTCTGCAAATTTTCTGTCCATTTTGCCCAGTTTTCTATTGGGGATTCCAATCTTATGTTGATTTGAGGGACATCATTATATTCTGGGTATATATCCCATGTTATGGCGTTACAAAAATCTTTAATATCTCACTTGCCTGTAAACTTTATTGAACAGAAACCATTAAATGTGCTATCAAAATCATCGTTTATTCTCCCCCCACCCCTACCCCAGCCATATAGCTTAAAGGTTTTGTTCAAATCCTTCTCTAGCCCTAGTTCTCAAGGTATTCTTCGTGTTTTCTTTTTTATTTATTTTTTTATTTTTGAGACAGGGTCTCACTCTGTCATGCAGCCTGGAGTACAGTGAAGCAACTATGGCTCACTGCAGCTTTGACCTCCCAGGCTTAAGCAATCCCCTCACATCAGCCTCCCTAGTAGCTGGAGGTGGAGTAGATGGAGCACAGGTGCGCATCACCATGCTGGAGTAATTTTTAAATTTTTTATAGAGACAATGTCTCGTTATGTTGCCAGGCCTGGTCTCAAACCTCTAGGCTGAAATAGTCCTCCTGCCACAGTCTCCCACAGTGCTGGGATTACAGACTTGACCCACTGCACTGGGCCCCTTTTTTTAACTTTATAGTTTTACTTTATACAATCTGGCTCTCTTGTACCTGGAGTCTACATTGTGTCACTGCCCTGATTTAAAAAAAAAAAAAAAAAAATCTAATGGCCTCAGTTACCCACAGAGTGAAGCCAAGACATCACAGGGCATAGGAAGCTCCTCAGGATCTATTTCACACCTTCCCCCGTTCAGATATTCCCACATGGTCTCTTATTCACCTTTGTATTCCAAGTATACTGAGTTTGATGTCTTCTAAAAACACCTCTAACAGGAAAATGAGCATCGTGACATAATTCAAAAGGTATTTTCCCTATTTAAGCCTACTTAAGTCATTTGAAAACTTATAAGGAGGTATTTCTTTTGTTAATTTTTAAATGGAGATATTTGTATTTAAATTATAAAGATAGCACATCCCCATTGTTTCCGAAGTCAAACAGTGCAGAAATGTACAAAGTAGGAAATGAAAAGTTCTGAACCCCAACCGTTTCATACTTTTGTGACATAGAATCATACAGATGAGGGTAGTGGAGGAAGGATGACAAAACCTTAATGCCTGGGCCATGTCCCAGACCAGATAAACAAATATTGCCAAGGTGGGTCCCAGGCATTGGTATTTTTTAACAGCTCCCTAGATGATCCTAATATGCAGCTTGGTTAGAAATAACTGGCTCTTACAACACTTGAAAAAATAAAAACATCATACCAAACATAATGTTCAGCATCTTGCCTTTTTCCCCCAAGTACTTACTAAGTGATATTTAAAACTCTACCTCTGGCTTAAAATTTAACTGTAATGAAAAATTCCACTTATTTTTGTACATGTTTTCAAGCATGCAAGCCCTGTTAATCAATTTGATTAATATTATAGAGCAATTATTATTATTATTATTTGAGACAGAGTCTCGCTCTGTCGCCCAGGCTGGAATGCAATGGCATGATCTCGGCTCACTGCAGCCTTCGCCTCCCGGGTTCAAGAGTTTCTCCTGCCTCAGCCTCCCGAGTAGCTGGGACTACAAACGCGCACCACTACACCCGGCTAATTTTTTGTATTTTAGTAGAGATGGGTTTTCACCATGTTGGCCAGGCTGGTCTCGAACTCCTGACCTCGTGATCTACCCACCTCGGCTGGGATTATAGGCGTGAGTCACTGCGCCCGGCCTGAAGAGCAATTATAAAGGGACAAAGTATTTTGAATAATGGTAGCTTTTGACTTGCATATAATAGCATAAAATTCTTCTCTTTTTACATTAGGACTCAGCTAGTCAAAATTCATAATGAATGGCCAAAGTCCTCATGGGTGCTATGTTTTTATGCCAAATGGTAGAACATATTCAGGTAGTCAATAGCAACTAAGGTTTATAAAAATTAGAAACCAAAAAGCAAGTTATGTGAAGTTAATTTTTTTTTTTAACGGAGGAATCATCTTTGTCTTATCCTCAGTTGCTTCCTCTCCATGGTTGCTTCTCCGTAAGTATCTTCTGTCTCAGATTTTAACAACAGCCAGCAACCTGCCTTCACCTCTGGAGAGCTGTACTGGCACCCCCTCTTCCCTCTACCAACGCAACCCTGTTTCCCTTCAGGGTTAAATATCTGGTGCAGGCTCTTCTTCCTCAACCCTGCTCTCTGCTTGGCTCCCACCACCCTGCTTCCCCTCCTGCCACCCTGCCCAAGCTTTGCTCCTGAGGACTCTCTTCATCTGTCTTGCCCAGCCACACTTGACTATCCACTCCATGGGAAAATTGCTTTCCTACTTTGCCTGTTAAAATAGTATTTTTTTGTCTCCTTTTATCTTTTTGACTCTTACTTCTTAAGTTCTGTTTCCAGCTGACCACTTTCCTCCTGCGTACCTTTTTAAATTACTATTTTTACTTCTTACAGAAGTGTTATATGTGTTTACAGTAGAAAATGCAGACTAACCAAAAGATGGACTACCTATAATATCATTATTTAGAATAGCTTTTTTGTTTTGTTTCTTTAAAAAAAAAGGGGATTATGCTTCATAGGCATAGTCTTTATACATAACCTTTATTTCCTCCCTACTAATAATATTTATTTTCTAAACTGTTTATATTTAATATTGGTTTGTTTTAGGTTTTTATTATTTTAAATTAACAGGCATGTAGTTAAATAATATTGAAAGCCTTATAACAAATTATAAGTCCTTTGACCACCTTGTCTCATTCTTTTTGCCAGAAGTATATACTTTCAGTTATTTTGTCTATTTCTTCTGATATTCATCTCCTTATTTCTAAATAACATTATTTCTTAAATCATTAATTTTAGATATTATCTATTATTATTAATACATAGATGAGAATCTCTGCGTTATAACCCTTTGCTCTCTTCCCATTTTCCTAGTAATGACAGATCATGATTTTTTATTAAATTACTATTTATTGTTTCCATTATTTTGACTACATATATCATTCACCAATGAGCCAAATAGTTTCTCATCGTGTTTTAAGTACAAGTGTTTTTTCCACCAATGGAAATACCTGCCTCATTTTTCCATTCCTTAACTTCGTTTTGATCTACAGCCAAATCTTCTCACACCCTCCTTCAGCCTCTTAGTGCCATTTTCCATGTGGTTACCCTAGCAGCTCATCAGTGAATCCCATTTAACCCTCACATTTGGGACCAGCCGTCTGTCCTCCTTTTCCAGGCTGGACTGCTTGCTCTCTAGGCCTGCTGCACAGTGTCATTAATGCCTAAGGAGCCCTCTTCCAAAACTGAAGTCGGTGACACAGTGACATTAGCAAATTGAGAGATTTGAGAAGGTCTCGGGAGGCTTCCAGTCCCTGTAGGTGTCTAGCACTGCTGCCTGAGGGCATCGAGCAGCATTTGGCCTGGGCTTCTGTTTTATGCATGCTGCTCACTTGGCAACACGCTTTCCTCCTTGAGGGTTCAGGACTGTTGAGCTTTTCCTGCTAATCTAGGTCTTACTGTTGCCTTTCTCTCCTCTTCCCTCACTCTCCCCTTTCCCCACCCATGTAGACCCCTTCTTTCAGTCTTCTTTTGTTCTCCAGTGTGATTATTGATTTCTCTACTAATATTTCTTGGTCTTTGGGGAAGAAGTGAATGGAGTCCAGGGGTGCAAAATTCATTTAAAATGAAGCTGACATTTTCATTTCAGACTTATCAGGAGGGAGGCAGATTCTTGCCATTATAAAAGTTGAATCTTTTTAAATATAATTTAGGAACTTTAAATGATAAACACTGATGAGAAGGGAAAAGCTATTTGTACTTAGCATATTGCTTATTCGACTTCAACTAAGAAACTTATCCATTACACCAATTTAGGCATCTCACTATATTTCTACTACTCTATGATAGCAGAGTATATATTTATATTATGTGCATTTTATTTTACTTGTGGAGGGGAAAATGAGTTTTGTATAAAACAAGAAACACTTAGCACTAAAAAATGTGCCCTTTATATAGTCTTACCTGAAGTTAGTTGAAATATCCATTGTGCCAAAAAATATACTTGTCAACTAGAACGTTATTTGCATGGTATGAATAAATGAAGTATGTCTTAGTTATTTGAAAGTAGGTGAGCGAATTAAGAACCTGATATGTCTGAAGTGATGATTAATACAATTAAGGATGATTTGTTTTGGAATAACATATTTAAACTAGGCAATCATGGATAGCTAAGGCACTTTAAAATATGGTAGTAGATTACTTTCATTATTCAGTTATTTAGGTTTTTAATATGAAATTTTCTAGACCAATTGCAAAGACTTTTTCAAAGTACTAAATATTCCCATTATAAATAAAGTGCACTTAATGGTTCTTTTAATTTGTAAGCAAACAGCAAATAATTTTTTATAACCAAATAGAGATTTTAGTGTTTGCTATTTGCTTGCTCTTAAACTTTGGGCAGATATTTAAACTGTTTTTAACCTATGTCCTAATCAGTGAAGTGAGGATCATTCCTACCTCTAGAGGTTTTGCAAAAACTTTAATGAGATGAAATAAATGATCATTGCTCTTTTTTTTTTTTTTTTAAGTTCTGCATTTTTAGTAGTCAAGAAATCTATTAAAACAATGAGGTGGCCGGGCACGGTGGCTCACACCTGTAATCCCAGCACTTTGGGAGGCCAAGGTGGGCAGATCATAAGGTCAGGAGTTCGAGACCAGCCTGGCCAACAGAGTGAAACCCTGTCTCTACTAAAAATACAAAAAATTAGCCAGGCACGGTGGCAGGTGCCTGTAATTCCAGCTACTCGGGAAGCTGAGGCAGGAGAATCACTTGAACCCAGGAGGTGGAGGTTGCAGTGAGCCAAGATTGCACCATTGCACTCCAGCCCAGGTGACAGTGTGAGACTGTCTCAAAATAAATAAATAAATAAATAAATATGAAGTACCATTTTTTCATAGATTAGACTGACAAACACTGGAAAGAATGATAAAACCTCATGTGGGTGAGCGTCGTCAAGTTGGACTCACATTGCCATAATTATTCTGGAGAGTAAAAAAAAAAAAAAGGCCCAGAAAGTTCGCTTGGCTCATCACTTCTAATGTGCTACAAGGAAATAATCACACAAGTGGACAAAACCTGTTTTCTGCTGAGTTGTTTATACTGTCAAAAACTCTAAATATTAATACATCAGACAATGAATTTTTTTGTAGCCCTTAGTAATAACTATGTTTTAAAAAAAGGAGTGTCCAGGTGCCGTGGCTCATACCGGTAATCCCAGCACTATGGGAGGCCGAGGCGGGCAGATCACTTGAGGTCAGGAGTTCGAGCCCAGACTGGCTAACATGGCGAAACCCCAACTCTACTCAAAATACAAAAATTAGCCAGGCGTGGTAGTGGGTGTCTGTAATCCCAACTACTCTGGAGGCTGAGTCAGGGGAACTGGTTGAACCCAGGAGGCGAGGGTTGCAGTGAGCCGAGATTGGACCACTGCACTCTAGCCTGGGTGACAGAGCAAGACTCCATCTCTAAATAAATAAATAAATAAATAAATAAATAAATAAAGAGGGGTATATGTATGTATTTTTAACCTTTCATTTTGGTAAATCGTATCAGTTTAAACATATTTTTCTTTTTTGTATACATTTTTACTTGAAAATATTTTATTTTATTTTATTTTATTTGAGTTGGAGTCTCACTCTGTCATCCAGGCTGGAATATAGTAGCGCAATCTTAGCTGACTGCAACCTCCGCCTCCTGGGTTCATGCAGTTCTCCCACCTCAGCCTCCTGAGTAGCTGGGACTACAGGCGTGTGCCACCACATCTGGCTAATTTTTTGTATTTTTTGTAGAGACAGGGTTTCGCCATGTTGCCCATGCTGGTCTGGAACCCCTGGCCTCAAGTGATCCACCTGCTTGAACCTCCCAAAATGCTGGGATTACAGGCTTGAGCCACCGCGTCTGGCCCAGAAATATTTTAAATAGAAATTTAAATAAACATTTGATAGTTTACCTAACAAATGCCATGTTATGTTTTCTTGTTTAGCAATGTATATTCATTTCAATTGAAGGCCTTGGCTTTGAGGATTGAATTTATCGATGCTGTGAATCTGTTGGTGCATCCCTCTTGATAACGTACTAAAAATCAAAAGTGGTGGCAGATCAGTCTCCTATAAACACTCTTTTTCCTCATGGTCCACATTGATCTGTCCTCTGGTCTGAAATATCTGTCTACTTTTTCATTTTCACCTGTGCAAGTTCAGAAGTTTTTCATTTCTTGCTTTTAACCAGAATCTAGAATTCAGCCTTCTCATGTTTACATTTCCCCAAAATGTTCTTACTTCAGAACAAAGCCAAGCTGACTGAAAAGTTTCAGTTTCAGCCAGTCTCTCTCTCTCTCTCTCTCTCTCTCCCTCTCCCCCCCCTCCCTCTTTCCCTCCCCCCCATGTGTGTGTGTGTCTCACTCTTTCTGTCTCTGTCTCTTCTTTATCCTCCTGGGTAGGTGGTTCTTGATGAACGAAATTCTCAAATAACCTATTATTAATTCTTCCTGTAAAAAGACATTTAGGTTCCTGCACTCTTGATCCTTTTTCATTGTATCTTGAAAAAAAAAAAGGTCTGAAGTCCCACTAACAGATCTTTTTCTATTCATTTTTAGTGATATATTGATTTCCTTAAAAGAATAATTTGGTATTATACAGGTGTGCCATGATTCTTCAGCTCTAGGAACTTGCAGTTATTCAGCTTGGTTAAAGATGAATCAGGTTCTTTAGACTATCCATTGGACAGTGCCTCACCTAGAGATGAAAAGATCCACAGGGCCAGGTGTCAGGAAAAGGGAACAGAGCCTCCACCCCGCAGGAACCTCCATGCATTCAACTATCAAGAAGCTCCTGCCGGGCGCGGTGGCTCAAGCCTGTAATCCCAGCACTTTGGGAGGCCGAGGCGGGCGGATCACGAGGTCAGGAGATCGAGACCATCCTGGCTAACATGGTGAAACCCCGTCTCTACTAAAAATACAAAAAACTAGCCGGGCGTGGTGGCGGGCGCCTGTAGTCCCAGCTACTCGGAGGCTGAGGCAGGAGAATGGCCTGAACCTGGGAGGCGGAGCTTGCAGTGAGCCGAGATCGCGCCACTGCACTCCAGCCTGGGTGACACAGCGCGAGACTCCGTCTCAAAAAAAAAAAAAAAAAAAAAAAAAAAAAAAA
>NC_037680.1:34860281-34944012 GCF_003255815.1 Theropithecus gelada
GGAGGCAGGAAATGGGCATAAACCGCTTGAGGGGAGCTGATTTCTGCTTGCAAAAAGCCGACATCCCGCCACTGCTCCCCAGCCAGCGTCAAAAAAAAAAAAAAAAAAAAAAAAAAAAAAAAAAAAGAAGCTCCTATATATTTTTATATGACTAGAGTGATATTCTAACTATACTTTCAGTGTTAGGCAGTATTTGCATTTGTATATTTTTGAGTGGCCTGCCTTTTCCGCTTGGTTCTTTGCCTAGTATTTATCTTCAAGGTACCTTCCCTCTTTCCTGCTTTTTCTCTTTAGTTCACTTGCTTCTGCTTGCCCAGTGCTAGATAAGAATCACATGGAGAAAGCAAATACTGATTTAGGAGTTGTGTTCTCTTAAATTGTTTCCTTTTAATTCTCTAAAATGTGGCTTTAAAAAACAGTCTGACAGTTATTCTGGAAACTCACAGAGTGGTGGTGAAGAGCTTAGGAGTCAGGTAGACCCGGGCTTGAATTTAAACTGTGTCACTTACTAGCTGCTTAACCTTAGGCAAGTTATTTCACTTCTCTGGCTCTGTATTCTCAATTGTGAAACAGAGGTAATGTGTAATTCAGTTTTGCCTTAAAGATTAAATGATAGAATGTTTTAAAGTGCTTAGCACTGTATGAGTCATAGACAGTATTCAATAGGTGGTTGCTGATGTTGCTATTATAACATTAACTTTTCAGAGATGAAGGTAGAGGCCAGACATCTTATTTCAAATACCGTTGTAACTTTAAAAATCCCAGTAAATGTTGCCTGTTCAGTATACAGTCAAAATTCCGCAAAACAAATAAAAAATCCCAGTAAATGTTGCCTGTTCAGTATACAGTCAAAATTCCCCAAAACAAATCCACAACACAGAAGTGTAGGGTGGGACACAGGTGCATCTGGTGTTTCATAAGTATTATGAGCTTAGATATGGAGTGTTGTAGAAAGAGAATGAAGAGAGGATAATGGAGGAAGGGAAGAACCTAAGTCTTGTTTCTGACTAAATTTTTTTAAAAAAAGAAGATTGGATGACTGCATTGAGGCAATGTGAGGATGGGCAGATTTTAAGTTGTGCAGCTTTTGACACATTTTTATTTTTTGTTATTTTTATTTTCTTTTTGAGGTGGGATCTTACTATGTTGCCTAGGCTTTGAATTCCTGAGCTCAAGGGATCCTCCCACTTCAGCCTGCCAAGTAGCTGGGAATACAGGCATGTACCACCAGGCCCAGCTTTTTCACACATTTTTTAGTGAATGTAAATATCAAATTTCAATTGTTAGGTGATTGAGAATGGGAAAATCAAAACCTATCCAGATATTAAAAGCATTTTTATAGTCCACTACATTCTCATGATGGATTCTGTACTTTGTTTCAGATTTTTTGTTGTGAGATACTTTAAAAGTATTAACATTTTATCATGTTACCAGTTTCACCTAGTTTTCCAAAAAGGTTAACCATGTTGTGAAATGTAATTTTGTTTCTTGGGCTTCAGCTTTCTCTTCAGCATTATTCCTTTTGTAGTAGTGATGATTGGGAATCTTGTGCACTCTGCTGATGTTGGCCTTGCAGCCATCTTCCCCAGGATGTTTCTTCTAAATGGCTGGGGATGCTGCAGTGTTAAACAGTGGAGATAGGTTGATAGGGCAAACAGTTTTGGCCTGTTCTAGAACCTTGACTCCTCTGTGCTCTGCTCTGATAAACTCCTGCTCAGTTTGTCCAAATAATACTGCTGACCCAGTGCCTGCAGTAGATAGGTTGTGAGTGGGTTTTTTTTTTTTTCCTTCAGGGGTGAGAGATTTTTGGTGATCATTCAGTTCTGCCTCTGCTGACCAGGCACAGCTTTCTGCAGCACAGCTGGTGGTGGTGACAGCGCAGCCTGTGGCCACAGAAGAAAACAGAACTCCTGTGGTCACCTAAGGATTGAGCCCACTGGGCTGGTGCATTAGTTCAGTGCTCCTGGATTCAAAACAGTTGTGGAATATTGTTCAGAAAGAACGGTAAAATACCCTGCATGAAAGAGCCTACCATAGGGGTGCCTTCAGTGGTCCAAAACGGCAGTTACTTTAGATTCTCCACAATCTGAAGAGTTTATTTTACTATAGTGGTAAGGGGAAAGGCTTGGTGAAGGTTAATGTTAAATATATAAGATCAAATGACCCACTGATTTTTTTAAATTAAAAAATGGGCCCCTTTCATATCAACACTGAAAATAGATACATTACCTGAGGTGCACATCAGCCAACAAAAGTGGTCAGCATCCCAGTGGGGCCCCCCACCCTGAACTCAGAGCAGTTCCAACAGCCTGCCCCATGCAGTACCTCTGTTAGTGAAGTACCACCTTTGACCCACCTTGCTCAGGTTCCTCACTTGCTCTTAAAAGAAGTTAGTTCCTTGTGACCCAGTTGTGTTTCCAGCTATAGAGAAACTGTAACACCACTGGGTTTTAGCTGGATAACATTTTTAACACATGTCTGCATTTGCGTTAGAATAGCAGAGATCAGAGTACTGATAATCCTGAAGGATAATTGGGCCTGTGTTCACTGGCCTGGAGGAACACATATTTGTGTGAGTGGCCAAGCAGAGCACCACTGACCCCTCCTGCCATTGGAAAGCACAGTGGCCTTGCTTCAATGGCAGTGTGTTCTAAATCATGCCATTTTACTTAGTCTTCATTCACTCAGTTACAAATGAGGTCAATTATTCCTGAAAAAAAAAATTGGTAATACTTGGATTAAGTAAAAAACTACACCTGCCCATAGATTTGTCTTAGACTTCTTGAATAAAATGAATGATGTTGAAACATATAGAATATAGACAAAATTTGGAGAACAGGATGCATGAATTAAACCAAGTCTCACCTCTCCAGACTTGAATTTGCAACTTCTGATTCTACTATGCACAATAGCATGTATCAGAAAGTGAGATAATTTCTCAGAAATATTAGAAAGTTTTAATTACTGTACTGATGCTAGAGAGCAGCCATGAAAGTCATCCTCAATACTAAGTTGCTGACACTTTTATGGACAGTATATAAGGTAATTTAGTGTATTTTACATTCATGAATAATCAGGGCAGGTTAATCTTGCATATTTGTTTCTAATTATTCTATTTTTACTACTCCCATCATTTCTCTTTCTCCTGAAAGAAGTTGGAATGTCCTAACCACAGTGCAGGGTATACACCCACAGAACAGTAGCAAATGAGGGCCCCAGTCAATCCAGTGTTTCTGTAGAGAAAGCAATCACCCTGATAACTGCCGGTAATGACAACCTTGTTGATTGTACCAGTCAAGGTTTATTATTAAGTGTGCAGAAATTTTCATTTTTGACTCACAAATACGTTTTTGTTCTTTCGTAAACATGTATAATAGCAAAAAATAAAGATAACCCATCCTCATTAAAACCTAAGTTCCATAAAGAAAAGACACAAAGCCTGCTCTGTTTATAGATATTTTGTTTCCCTGAGCAACAGAAAATGCAGTGCTTATTTAACTTAGCAGAAATGCCTTGTAAAAATATAAGCCTGCAGATGGCAATGGCCTCTATTTTTCTTCCACAAGTTTCCTCCAATTCAGAGCCCATGCCTTCCTTCAGCCACAGAGCGCACAACAGCATGGATAAGATTGAGTCGGCCCTCTTACATTGTTGGCCTAGGGCTATGGAGCTACCTTTGTAGAGTTGTCCACTTTGGAGTTTGAGCATGGGAAGTAAATTCAGAGATGCAAGTATCTGGGAGAGGGCATACACTCATGAGAAAGTCCTCATATTCTGAGCTCCTATGACAGTTTTGTCTTCAGAAGCTATCTCATCTCTTAGCAGCTTTGTTCTGGGCAGAATGAATAGCAGAGGGGCAGGAAAGACCTAGAATCTTGGTGCCCAGCCTCCCTGCTTTTACTCTGCTGCTTGATACTGCCTCTAATGAAGGAGCCATTCTCATAGAGCAGTTACTTTGTCTGAGGCCTGAGAAACCTAGAAAAATTTATCATGACTGCTAGACCTGGGCACAGATGGATTTTAGATTAAACTTGGCAGGGACAACAGGCATCTTGGAAACTCCCTAAGGAAGGGTCCAGATCAACAACACTGCAAACACCGTATTCCCTTCAGGCAGACATCCCTATTTTGCTGTACCAGGCATTAATACTCTCTGGGTTGTGGCCTCCAGTGGTCCATTTGACTTCTGAGATGTATTAACAAGACTAATATTACCAATGGTAACCGCTCACTTAACAAAAACAAAACAACATACCCCAACATTTATTGTTGCCTTGCAACTGTGCCTTTTTGGCCTCTTTGGGTATCCACTGACATCATTTAAAATGAACCATTTTATTTCTAATTGCTACATGCCAGGTTGTTTTGTATGCGTCTGTTTCTCAGCATTCCACAGATGCCACATTACTCAAAGCTGTGCTTTTGTGCATCTTCACAGATTTCTCCCTCCCTACCCTGCACAGCCTCCCTGCTTGAGGTTCTCATGTAGCAGCTGCCTGCATGCCCTGCTGACATCCGTCCACAGCACATGCCTAGCCAACTGAGCTCAACTGCAGTGAATGTGGCTGTAGTGCCAGTGAACTGGCTGTTCTCCAGGACTTTGCCACCCCTGCCTGGCCAGCCAATGTTAAGTGTTTTGTTGAAGAGGGAGATTTAAACTCAGTGAGGGCAAACCAAGTTTCACAGATCTATGAAAGGTGCATGATTATTATTTCAGTCTCTATTGTGTGCCTATTTTGATTCACTCTTATACTGTCTTCTGTCTGCACATGCACAGTATCACCATGCAGATGTTTGGCTAGGTAAGATTTGCCTGTTTAAGGCAGGTGGCCTTGATCGTCCTACTTTTCAGTCCTTTGTATCGTTAAGGTTTCAGGATCATGTGTAAGATCTCAGCAGCTTTCCTGAATGTGTGCCTCAGGAGCGTGGTGGTTGGCATCAGGCAGCATCTGAACAGTATTTATAAAGCATGTTTGATGATGCTTACAACATAATTGAAGGTTTTCTGAGGGCTGGAAACACTTACCTAAGTAAAATAGAGTATAATGAAATCCAGTTAATTGACTTTGCTGTATTGCATTCATGCTGAAAAGTAGACCATCCACTTGGATTTTAAAAACTGTGATCATGAAATCCCAAGATGTTAGAACAAATGAGCCAATCATATTTTAGGAACTGTTCTTGATGATGGTTCCTGGAAATAAAGCACTGGACACAGAAATGACCTCTAGTTCTATTCAAACCCAGATTCCTCCTTTGCAGCTTAGGGTCCATAAGAATTCTGGTTCTGGTCTTTCTGAGATTGAAGTCTTCCTAGTCGCAGTAGGGGAGGGATCCCCAAAAAGCTTCCAAAGAAGTTAGAGCCCTCGTTCCCAAGTTAGTGCCCTGAGCTGGAAATCTTAGTTTAAATTGTCTCTCAAATCCATTTGAGCTTTAAATTTCAGTGACGGAAGGCCTCACCTTCAGTTCTCTAACACATACTTGTCTCCAAGTGAAGTGCCTTCTCATCACCCCTCACCTTCTTCCCGGTCCCCTTCCATGTGGATCACTGCAGTCACTTCTAGTTGAAATCTCTGCTACCACCTGACTTCTTTCCAGTCCTATAGCCCAACTAGTCTGTAAAACACAAGTTTTCCAAGTCACCTTAAGGGAAATGCCCAATTGCAATTGGTGCAGATGGACACAAAAGGTGGCTCAAAAGTTGGGTTAACCCGCATGCTGATAGGAGTTAATGGTGATGCAGAATATTTGTTTACATTTAGTACTACTTTTACAGTGTGTTAGACATGGTTTTTGTAAGAATAGAAGTAGACATTCATAAAAGCAAAGAATAGTAAGTTCTCTCTGTTTTAAAATAAACTTTTGGCACAAATCCTCGAGACTTTCTGCTCTGTGGTCGTCTATTTATATATTAAGAATGCTGTTCTTATTCTTGCTAAGAAATTTTAAAGACTTTAGGCCTGTAATATACCTCTCTTAGCTT
Organism: Theropithecus gelada; assembly: GCF_003255815.1. Taxonomy (NCBI): domain Eukaryota; kingdom Metazoa; phylum Chordata; class Mammalia; order Primates; family Cercopithecidae; genus Theropithecus; species Theropithecus gelada. Next base: position 34,866,265 of record NC_037680.1, read on the forward strand.
TGCTGTCCACATGTGTTTTGCATAAATCCAGTTAGGCACCTCCCCTTGTAGGAATTCTTTAGCCTAATTAAAAGTTTGAGCCATAACACATGTGAAGGAATTGGACCGCTCTTGGAAGCAACATTTGTCAGATGATGTAAGCAATATCCAATTTGTTAGCTGTACTTACTATGCTTCTGCTATTTCATAGATGCATATCAACTCATGTAGAAGATATGTCAAAAGGAATTCCAGTAATGCGTTATCTTTCATTCAATCCATATTTACTTGGTGGCTGGCTCTAACACTTCAGCAGTGCAGAGTCCCTTGACTCTCCTTTTGCCTCTAATTTCCTCCCTCACCTAGGATTAAAAAGTATTTTGATAATTTATAAACAAATACTTCCATGGCTGACTGAGGAAACTTGCTATGCAAAGTAAGTTCCGTGAATAATAGGGCAAATAATAGTTTTGTAAAATGAAATTATATTCTCATATATAAACTCATATTTTATCAAATCCTATTTTCTTAAAGTGGGGATACACTTGTAATTTTTAATTGTGCTTTCTAAACTTAAGATCTTCCACTTCTCATTGAAATTTTATGTTAAAATTTTGGACATTCCAAGTATTTTAAACACCTTCTTTTTTATTGGAAATTTTAGCAGCTGAGCAAAGTTTGTATCATTCATATACTTAGAACTATTTTAACCCCACCACCCAAACTGTCTTTTTGTCTTTTAATTGTATACACAATTCTGAAAGCATTTGGTTCAGTTATATTACCTCATGATGTGTTACTTTAGGACAGTGCTTCTCAACCTTGTATATCACAATCACCTGGATAGATTGCTAGAAACAGGTTGCTGGGCTCTCTATACCCAGAGTTTCTGATTCAGTAGGTCTGGAGCGTTGCTGATAGTGCTGGACCATACTTTTGAGAACTACTGCTTTAGGATTTCTGGTAAATATTGGCTTTTTTTTTTTTTTTTTTTTTTTTTTTGAGTAATGGGCTTGAGATATAAGAGAACATAGGAAAGGTTTGCCATAGATTTTATAGTTCACAAAATTATATTTAAAGTTCCTTTTTAACTTCCCCTTGTTGTTCTCATAATATTGCATTTTTCTTACTTGATTTAAATGTATTTAGTGCTGACAATATGACTGGTATTACTTGGTAAATGACCAATGTACATTTGCTACTTTAATAATTAGGTCATGAAGGGAGCATTCCAATGACTTTTATACTGTCAACATTGTGTTAGTTATTAGGAAGTCAATATAAACAAGTTCCTATGAAGTACATGGCCCAGGCCCTGACACATACTGAACACTGAGTAAATGCTGGAATGAACAAATAAACAATTGTCCTACTTCCCCGCAGTGTAATAGTTACTCCTTGAAAACTTGATTGATCCAACTTTAAATATATGAGAATTATCTTATTTATTGATCTTTACTGTTTCTTTGCTTCTCATTCTTGTAGTCCTGAGGATGGTTATCTCACTGGCAATTTAGCCCTTCTAAGAGAGGAGACAAGTTAAACATAAAATTAAGTTTTCACTTGTCTCTTGTTAGTAGTACTTAATTATTTACTAGAATAGGTAGTATTAACTTAAAAGTTCTTCGTTTTAAGTTGATTCAGGTGAATTTATTCAAGCTGGCCTTATGATCTTCTAAATATCCTTAAAAAAAAAAAAAAAACTTTATTACCTAATCTGGAACATAAATGTACAGTAAATCAGATACCACTTTTATATCCTTCTTACAAATTCACAGGAATTTCCAGTACTCTGTTATTGCATTCTAACAAAGCTTATTATGAGAGTTCTGAAGATACTGAATATGTTGAAATCTCTTTAGTGCTTCATTTTCCAACTATTTCAGTGCAATTTCAGTCATGTTTTGTCTGTTTTTGATGGCTGTCCTGTTGATTAGATAACGGATAAGAGTTACTGTACATTGCCAAGCCATCTGTTTCTATCGTCTTCACAAAGATGCTTCTTCCAAAGGAGAAAATGGACAGAAGAGCTTAATAGTGTTTTCGGGTGGAAATTAAGAGTTCTATTCCTGTTCTGGGACTGATAGCATGCTTATAGAATAATTATATTCTGCTCCTGCTTACTTCATGAGGGTATTGTAAGAGTTAATTAAATAACTATTTTGAGTGGCTTAAGGAACTGATAGGAAAGGTACTTTGTTAACTATACAGGTATAGGAAGAGTATGAGTTCTGCCATAGGCATGCTGAATATCTGGGAGGAAACCCTGTTGATGACTGGGAGACATGAAATCAAAACTGAGCTCAGGGATCCAGAATAAAATTTTTAGTGGGTAGCGTAGAAGTGATCACCAGACTATTAAGATTCTACCCACCTGCCAAATGTAGGCCTATCAGGAAAACCAAAGACAACCACTAAGGAACTCTTGGAGCTTAAGGGGAATCAGGAGATTGAACCCTAGTCATTTGTCCAGGGCTTCCCTGAGGCCCAGGTTTTTCCTCCTGTACCATGCTGCCTGCTGTGACAGCTGTTGCATTTGATAAACCAGTGAACAAAGTCTTCTGTACTCATGTAGCTTTCTCTTTGAGATTGGGGTCGGGAGGATGAGAGATGTAGTAGGTGGTGGTAATAAGCATTAAGGTGAGAAAGGAAGCAGGGTGGGTGACGGGAGAAGTGAGGGTTTTGGAGTGGCAGGGAAGGGGGTTCATCAGGATCAGAGTCAAGTCAAGGAAGGCTTCTCAGGTGAGGTGACTCAGCAGAAAGAAGGAAAAGATAAAGCTGGGGAGAGGGCATGCCAGGGCCTGGAACTCTTAAGTGCAGAGGTAGTGGCAGGGAGGGGGTAGAGTGCTGCTGTCCCTGGAAGTACAGGTATGGAGGAGGTGGGGTCTGCAGTGTGCCCACCTCTCTACCAGCAGATCTGGTGAGGAAGACCATAAGCACACAGGAGGCGCATCCCTCAACTGTGAGCTTCAAGAGCCCTGTTTTGAAACCTTAAGTAAAACATTTGGAAAATAATAAGCCTGAACTTTTTTCCTCCAAGCTATACTGTGAAATGCGAATTTTAAAAAGAATGGTTGTGTAAATATGAAGAAAGTACTTTCAAATTAGATGATCAGACTGCATTTCCTTCAGAATTGTGTTGCTTTGCTTGCACATGGCAACTGAAAGATCCCAGGAGCAGGACTGTGGGCAAGTGATGCCCTGGCTTTAAGCCTCCAGTCACCTTGCTGTGCAATACAGTCCTTGATGTTAAATGGCCTTCCTCCAACCTTTAGGAAGTCTCAGTGCGGGTTGTAGTTGAGGAGATGAAGAAGGCCTAAGAGGAGCAGCTCCTGTTTTTATAATTTTTTGTATCAGTGTTCCCTCCCAAGGGTATTTAGGTAAAGGTATTAACAAAATTTAAGAATTTGGCATACAGCTCACTTAGATGATCGCCAAGGTCCTTCTCATTTCTAAAGCTATTTGAAGCTGCTGTTTTCATTAGTCCTTAAGTATATGTTGCTACCATAAAATTTAGCCACAAAAATGTTTAGATATGTGTCAAGGACCTCAGGGCTTCCTGACAAAAGTGCTTCTTGACTGATTGTGTATTTAGTACAAGGGCTTCCTTAGTGATAGTTTCCACTCTCTTTAAATACCATTTTGTTATTTTTGAAATCTGATCAAGAAATGACACAATAAATATCTTCGATATTTATACTTATGCCTACTTTTAACCTTTTAGGAAAACTTTATTACTTGGAATATTCTAAAATTCTGAAATAATTTGGAATATTCTAAAATTCTGAAGAGAATATGAATGGATTGTTATAATGGAACTTTTACCCAGTTCCCTCAGACTAGAGTGTTCATATGACGTTTTGCCAAAAAGTTCCTATAGAGGCAATTTCACTTTTAGGGTGGATGGGTCTTTTTAAAAGGATCATATTTAGTTTCTGGTTATTCATGATTGCACTCACCTTAGAGGATGTGTTCTTGTTAGGTTTCTGGTACTATTTGTCTCTCCTAAATAACAGAGTGGAATTATAGAAAGAAAGGGTGGGAAAATAGTCTTGTGATTCTCCTGGTCAGCATAAAGCCTGTTCCATCCAGCAACTGACTATTTTGTTCTTCCTTTTGCTTTGAAGGCCAAGATGACATGCCCATTACTTGAATGTTTTTATGTTCTGTACCTCTCTCTTGCTCCATATATTTTGCAGTGGTGCAGATATATTGATTCATAAGTGATTGGTATTACATACTGAATCAAGGTACATGTATTCAACTCTAGAGAGAATTGTTTCTCGGTGTTTTTCACTATGTGACTCACCACTGTCAAGGTATGAAGATGAGTTTATGCTGCCAATGGGGTAGCTTTGTTGTGATGTAATTTCAGTAGCTGCCCATGGCAGCTGTTAGTCGAAGGTAAATTCAAAGCCAGATGGTTTCGATATCACAGTGGTGAAGATCAACAGAGTACCGTGAAACAGGGACTCGGTCATGGCAACCTGAGGCTGTTCTAGCTAACTCTTTCCGATGTGTTTCATCTGTCTCTTTCCCAGTTCAATCCCTTGCTTACCTTTCCCCGTTTGAAAAACTCTACTTTTGGAAGGAGAGTGGATTGCAGGTCTTGACAGAGACTTGGAGTCTTTACTTCTTGGTTTTGTTTTTTTTTTAATTTTTAAAAAAGTTTCAGGTCTTTTGTGACCATCACATTACTGAAGTTAACATTGATGTCTTGCTGAAACTTTTTTTGTTTCTCTCACACATTTCAAAAAACCAAGTTAATACATTGAATTGAGCAGTCTGATAAGAAGGTAGTGTGTGGAATCTCTGGGTCCATAGAATTTCTTTGAGTGTAGATTGCTGTGTAGCAAAAGCTCTCTAAATTTTTTCTGCTGGCTGAATGTAGAGTAATGTGACCCTGTTGCTCTCCATGGTGAGCTTTCCATAATTGAAATATTCCTGGATTCATTGCCAGAAGTGGACTTCCTTTACCTCTGCTCTGCCACAGGGTGGCTGTTGCCTTTCTCCTTTAATAAGGTACATTGAGTTTGTGCCACTCAAAGAGCATTTCATCCTTTAGACATTCCACACAGGACATTGAAAATAGAAATGAGGCCGGGTGCAGTGGCTCACGCCTGTAATCCCAGCACTTTGGGAGGCCAAGGTGGGCAGATCACCTGAGGTCAGGAGTTCAAGATCAGCCTGGCCAACATGGTGAAACCCCGTCTCTAGTAAAAAAAAAAAAAAATACAAAAATACAAAAATTAGCTGGGCATGGTGGCGGGCACCTGTAATACCAGCTACTCGGGAGGCTGAGGCAGGAGAATTGCTTGAATCCGGGGGGCAGAGGATGCAGTGAGCCGAGATCACGCCATTGCACTCCAGCCTGGGCAACAACAGCAAAACTCCGTCTCAAAAAAAAAGAAAAAGAAAAAGTGAAGGAAAGTTAGAAACCACTGCATGTCCTAGGCAGTTGCTAACTCCCATGGCCAATTCTATCATGGGTTTTAGAATAGTTTATAATTGACATATAGGTAGAAAATTGATACCGAGAAACCCAGCTGCTCCTAGAATACTAGTAGTAACTCAGAAAGAGTAGAGAATTGTCGTACTGTAAAATGAGCAGATTGCCTTTTCACTTTCTTTTTCTGCCCCATCAAAGTGCCAGCTTGCTCCATCTTTGCTAAACATTAGATTAAATGTCTTATTTATCATGGTACCTCTGATGTTCAAAATTGCATATGCTGCTGTAATTCTTATGAATTGTGAGCATACGTTCTTCTGCGTAAACAGATGGTACTGTTGACACAGGCTTTATAATCATAGTAGGGTGGACATCAAAATTTTATATTTCTACTATTACCTTAATTATAGAGAGATTCTGGGGTGACTGTGGAAAGTCATCTAACATGTGTTCTCTTTCTTTGCACTGCCGGGGTTCTAAATATTTATTAATCATTATTTATTTATACTCTGTAATGCCATACTTTATTGGTGAATGTTCCATCTTTTGGAGGGCGTTAGATAGATTTTCTTTAGTATCTAAGAGAAATATCTACCTATCAGTGAATTTCAAATTATAGTTTATGATCTTCAGATTAATGAAAAGCAAGTTTCCACCCTCACCCTCACCAAAAATTAAAATGACACAAAAATGCATCTTGGGAACATCACAGTAGTTTAAACTGAGAATACTAATTTTTTGAGATTTGATTATGTCACATTTGACTTAGATTCTGATAGATTATGAATTTGTAATCACTTCAATTTTATATACAGAAATTATCTTTGCACTCTGAATAAAGTATCAAGCAAAATTTTAAAAGTAACAATATTTTAAAAGATGTAAACACAGTTAAAATCTTTGAGATATTTTACCATACACTTTTAGAATCATCAAATGCTACTTTGATCTTTTCATCAAATCAGAAAAGATATCTATATTTTTATTGGCAACAGTCAAAACAGTCTGTGAGGAAATGAAACAATCCAGTCTTTCATTTTCTTGCTCATTTAATCTAAACAGGTGATGTTTCAGTATATTGAGACATAAGACAATCAAGATTTTGTTAACAGCTTTCTAGATTATTGGTAGAATTATAGCTCTGATTTATAGGGTCACATTAAAAGTACACCTTTGTGTACACTAGGTCTGCAGGTGATGATATAGAAATACTAGCATGGGCTGGGCGCAGTGGCTCACGCCTGTAATCCCAGCACTTTGGGAGGCTGAGGCGGGTGGATCACCTGAGGTCGGGAGTTTGAGACCAACCTGACCAACATGGAGAAACCCTGTCTGTATTAAAAATACAAAATTAGCCAGGCGTGGTGGCACATGCCTGTAATCCCAGCTACTCGGGAGGCTGAGGCAGGAGAATTGCTTGAACCCAGGAGGTGGAGGTTGCAGTGAGCCGAGATCACACTACTGCACTCCAGCCTGGGCAACAAGAGCGAAACTCCGTCTCAAAAAAGAAAAAAAAAAAGAAATACCAGTGTGACCACACTGTGACACAGGTTGTGTTATCTCCTGTTAATGGAATGTAGCTTCCTTGACTTGTGGTTATTTCCCTGAATTCTTCTTTTAAGAAATTCAGAACCCTCACCTAAAAGGAAAGAAGTTACCCAAATAGGAAGATTGAAAATGAAATCGGATTCTTTCTGACATTTTTGCTGCCAACTAATGAACAAAAGACTACATTAAGGAAGCAGGTTGTTCAGTGGTTCTTTGTGTCTGAATATGACTGATCTAATATATTAAACATTTTTCTGTAAGTGTAGCAGTATAGTGCCAGTTTCTATTTTCAGCTCCTCAAATAGTAAAACCAGTTCTGTCAGCAGGCATTTTATTAAATGCCTCAGAACATGTGTTAGACATCTTAGAAAATACAGACATAGAAGACAGGGATCTTGGTCTTATTAAACTTAAATCTAAAAAGATGTGGGAGCATTTTAAAGAGCAAATACAAGTGGGTGAAAATGAGCATTGCGTGTTGCTAAGACTTGAACTAGATTGGTTGGACTAGAGGAGTGAGTCATGGAAAAAAAGGCAATTTCAGAACACATTAATGACTGTCTTCTTAAGGATGAGGCGCTTGCAGAGGGCCTGTGTGTCAAAGGAAGAAATGTTTTGGTGATTCAAGTGGTAGTGAAGTTGTTTGACACTTACTTGCGGGCTTTGAAATGACAGGAAGAGCAGGGCTGGAGCTCCAGGAGGACTGGGCTGGACTAGGCTGATGGGTTAGGGTGAGTCCACTTCCCCTGCCCAGGCAGCTGATGGAAGGCATGAGAATAGACCGATTCTAGGGCAGCTATGTTGAAAGGGAACTGCTTTCAGCAAGAATGCCCACTGTGCCCACCATTTGGGGACAAGCAGATGCAGAGGGACCCCCTTCCAAATTTACACCTAGCTTTTGCCCAAGATTTCTTTAGTGATCTCTACCACTGCACCTACTCTGCTTTTCTCTCACTATTCCTCAAAGTGCAGCTCAATTCCTGTTGTGCCAGACCACAGAGTGGTAAGGGGAAGGCCTCTCGGAGCCTGAGTATGGTGAAGGAAGAACCCTGGAGACAGCTGGGTTGGAGGGAGCATGCAGAGCTCTGCCAAAACCGACGTCAAGGGTTGAGTGCGGTGGCTCACACCTGTAATCCCAGCACTTTGGGAGGCTGAGGCAAGTGGATCACCTGAGGTTAGGAGCTCAAGACCAGCCTGGCCAACATGGCAAAACCCTGTATCTACTAAAAATACAAAACTTAGCCAGGCGTGGTGACACACACCTGTAATCCCAGCTACTCGGGAGGCTGAGGCAGGAGAATCACTTGAACCCAGGAGGCGGAGGTTGCAGTGGGCCAAGATGGCACCACTGCACTCCAGACTGGGGGAGAGAGTGAGATTCTATCTCAAAAAATAAAATAAAATAAAATAAGTTAAGTTGGTGCTCTTTATTTTCTGTACATAGTGTATTATGTATCAAAAGTGTGATTTTGGTTAAACAATTTTATTTGAATCTTATAATTTACCATTACTACAAAACAAATGTTCTATCCTTTGGAAGAAATTAGTAAATGGGAGAATTTTCTTTAACTTTGAAAAATTAGGTATTTATCTAATGTACTATATTTGCTCAATTAACTGTCACCTGACTTAATTTCCTTCTAGAAAACAGTGACAAATTGTATTTATCAGAGAATGAAAGGGAGAAGCCAGCCAACCAATTAGGAATAAATTTTCAAAATGAAATATTTTTGATTTGCAGTTTTATTTTTGTACAAGCTTTCATGTAGAACATGATTATTTACCTTCCTCTGACTATGAAATGGCATTTAAGTTTTACACATGAAGTAGAAGCACAAGCAAACACAAGCTAGTCATGAAAGATACCCTACTCTGAATCAGCCCATTGGGTGTTGAAGAAAAAAAAATGCTGAGTAAACCATATTGTCCTAAAGATGGGTTGTATTAAAGCCAGCAAGAATGGTATGGCATGAATCATAACTCAGTTTTTTTAAATGTTATGGTATACCTTGTCTAGAGAGTATTTCTGGTTGCTTAGAGCATATTTAAAGATAATTATATTACATACATATTTGCATGCATGTATGCTCTTGGGATGGCCAGACTAGAAACAAACTACTGTTATTTTAATAAGGGCAGGGTTTATTTTAAAATATACAAAATTGGAGTAATTGCCTAAGTCGTTTCTAGATATCATATGGAATACTAAACCCAGGTATCTTGGTTCTTGGATTTGAAATTGCACTTTAGGTGAAATGGAAATACACTGCCATGAAAACAAAATTTTTAAACAGATTGTTAGACACAGATGATATCTCAGAATTAAGGCACTATTTTGGAAAAGGTGATTTAAACCCATGAATATTGAAAGAAGAGAGATTAACATGCTCGTGGTGGTGATACAGTGCATGAGCATAGCCATTGCACAACAGTGGTAGAGATTTGTGAAATGGTTGACATCTGCAACATTCTCAGCCAGCTCTGTCAATTAGTGCAGATTCTGACTGACAAGCTGTGGTGTGCCCATGTGGCATGGAACACTTAACTCCATCAGCTGTCCCACTGTACACTTGTGAATGAGCATGTAGCTGTTTTCATCATGTTCTAAAGTGACTAATAGATATATATTACCCATGGTGACCAACCTTTTCATTTGTATAGGTTCATATTAACCCTTTCTTAAACTTTTGAATTGGAATAATCAGCTAGATTATTGTCTGTAGAGACCAACCACCCATAGTGACCAGACCTCCCTAAAGTCACATCACAGAGCTTTGAAGTCACTGCAGTCCTGAGCCTGTCCTTAGTTTTACAGTTCTCAGAACCTGCAGTAATATATAAACCAGAACACAAATTTATTAATTCATAATTACCACAATGTCCATATTTGCCAAATACACTTCTCCTTCCTATGATCAGGTGACTGTTGCCATTGTGAACTTAGAATCTTGTCAAAGGGGAAGACGTGTTTGCAAGAGAGGTCATCTCAGGACCATCTCTGTCCCTGAGAGCAAAGATCTTTCTTGTAATCTCACTTGTTTTTACTTCTTTGGGGAGGGCAGGAATCTGGGTCTTCCTTTTCTATGTTTCATACTAACTAACCTCTTCTCTAATTGTGACAACAATCACATGTGATGAGTCATAATCTGATTTTGGTCTATGTGTTAAGAGTCTGTTCCTTGATGATAGGTTAGAGCTCTTGGGGGGATACTTTTACTGATTCTTAGTTTATATAAGTCCACCCATTTCCAGTCTTATCCTCATTTTATTGATTTTTCTAATTTTCTTCTCCTAGAAGCAACCTTGTGTCCTTTCACTTGAGGTTTTGAGGAGCAGCTCCCTGATGCTTCCAGCTGTGAGGATACTGAAACGAGGAGGATGGCAATACCCGAGAACATCTTCCTAGTGTCCTTAAGTGGCCCACTTAGACAAGGAAGGACAAGGTTTTCTAGGATTCGATTCATGATTGTATCCCCCAGGGATTTGGCACATGAAGGAGAGGAGAACATTGTTTTCTTTTATAGATGTTGGAGATTTCTTCTTTTTGATGTCTTTAAAATCTTCTTTTCCTCACAGTTGCTTCCTAGCTCCTCACCAGGCCTTCCAGACATTTCCCCAGTAGTCCTAAGTTGACACCATCTAACTTTTACTCTCCTAACTCCAGGTCACATTACCTTCACTGGGACCAGTGAAACCTGATTCAATTTGACTCTTTGCCTCAACTGTCACCATCATCTTAGGCAAATTTAAAGGCTGTGGAGACAATTCATGTCTTTCCTTGCGTTTATTATTGTTCCTTCGTCTTCTCATCTCCAGAGTTTTCTTTCTGTTTTTCTCTCCCACCCCACTTCCACCCCAATTTTAGACTGTTGGCATTCTCTGAACATAGCACATTGTGGTGTTTTATGCCTCTATGTCTTTGTAGTAAGTCTCATCTTCCCTGACGACCCTGCTGTCCCGTGCGAAGTTGAGCTCCCCTCACTTCTGTGGTGGTATATTTTATGCATGTTTACTCTTGCATTTATCACACTATTTTTACTCCTTTGTTCCTGCTAGACAGCTCTTTCAGCATCATAATGGCCACAAAACCTAACACCATCTGGTGTATAAATGTGTTTTCATTGAAAACACAGATATGTTGTCATGCCTTCCCTCAGTTTGTTTCATGCTCCCATTGAACAAACACTTTCGAACACCTACTGTGTTTCGGGCACTTTCTGGATCTGCTGAGAATGCAGTGGCAATCCAGATGAAAATAGTCCCTCCCATTACTGAACCAAGACTGTATGGTTAGATTACAGAAAAGTAAATAAGTTATCATCCAGTCCATTGCATTCTCCATCTGTGATCAACAAAATTCTAGAAACTTTGTAGTGGTTGTTATTTTTTCTTGTACTTTCTTCAAAAAGCTGTTTGGAGATGTTAAGTATGAAAATTTGTCTCCTTGAAAACAAAATATAGTATTAAGCACACAGATTCTAAATGGAATAAAGGAGACTGAGAGATAACCATCATTCCTCTATCCTGCTGAAGACCAGACAGAAAGAAAGGATGTTATCACAACTGAGAATCTACGGTACTTTTTAAAAAATATCTTTTAAAATCAAGAGTTTTTTGTTTTGTTTTGTTTTGTTTTTTTAACTCTAAAGAGCTACTTAAAAAAATTGCAAATTAGGCCAGGTATGGTGGCTCACGCCTGTAATCCCAGCACTTTGGGAGGTCAAGGCGGGTGGATCACCTGAGGTCAGGAGTTCAAGACCAGCCTGGCCAATACGGTAAAACCCCATCTCTACTAAAACTACAAAAATTAGCCAGACGTGGTGGCATACGTCTGTAATCCCAGCTACTCTGGAGACTGAGGCAGGAGAATTACTTAAACCCAGGAGGCGGAGGTTGCATTGAGCCAAGATCGTGCTATTGCACTCCAGCCTGGGTGACAGAGTGAGACCGTCTCAAAAAAAAAAAAATTGCAAATTACTCAATGCAACATTGCTTAAATCAGCATTATTAAGAGGCTTTAAACATGTATAAAATCAACATTTCTGATGTTATAATTCAAAACTGTTGACTTTGCTTTTTTTGCCTGTGCTTTCAGTAAAGTAACTTATAAATTAACGTCTGTATAAACTGGATATGTTTTAGGCAAATTGTTGTATAACCCAGATGGGGAATTTATCTGTCAACCAAAGTACCAGAGTGTACAGTATACCAAGGTCATTTCCATGTGAGTGTTCATGAAACAAGAATGAAAAAGTAGCTAAAACTTGCACCTGGCCTGGAGTAGGCTGGGCTTTTTTTCTGGAAAATCATTTATTCATTTACTTTCAAGCTAAGTTGTCAAGAAATGTAAGCCAGATATGGTGATGTGCACCTGTAGTGCCAGCTACTTGAGAGTCTGAGGGCTCAAAAATTATTTGAGCCCAGGAGTTTGAGTCCAACCTGGGCAACATAGCAAGATCCTATCTCTTGAAAAAAAAAAAGAAAAAGAAAATAATTGGTACCCAGCCTTCAGCAAAAACACAATTTCATGTTTTTGGTGTCAGGAATCTTTATTGAAAAGGGCTTTAATTTTTCTGTACCATTTCTTAAAAGTATTAAATTAATGTTTTTCTTTAATAGATAAACATCATTGGAAAAGCTGAGGAAAGCCAAATTGTGAAGGATGGAACAATGTCTCTTTCCATCTACATTTGCTCATGAATGATAATGATTATCATATTGTGGGATTTCCCAAAGTATGTTCCTCTGAATGTTAATAGGAGATCCTCAAAAAAAATGGGGGTTGGCTGGTCTGGTGGTGCACACCTGTAATCCTGACACTTTGAGAGGCTGAGGTGGAAAGATTGCTTGAGGCCAGGAGTTCAAGACCAGCCTGGCTAACATAGTGAGACCCTGTCTGTACAGAAAATTTAAAAATGGGCTGGGCATGGTAGTGTGTGCCTGTAGTCCTACCTACTAGAGAGACTGAGGTAGCAGGATTGCGTGACCTAGGAGTTCAAGGCTGTAGTGAGCTATAATTGTGCCACTGTACTCCAGCCTGGGTAACAGAGTGAGAACCCATCTCTTTTTTTTTTTTTTTTTTTTTTTTTAAATACACATGAGGGTCTCTGGTTAATAAATGTTGAGATGTAGGGTTAGGTGAGATTAAACAGGTTCATTTTTTTCATGATTTTTCGGAGTCTTTATGATGCTCCACACCAGTGCTTCTCAAAGCTGAATGTGTATAGAAAACACTGGGGATCTGACCCACATGTAAAGTGTGATTTCTTTGGTCTGGGGCAGGCCTGAAATTCTGCATTTCTTACAAGTTCCAAAGTGCAGCCTGCACAGCTGGCTCACAGATCACACTTAAAGCAAGATTCTTAGGGATTTTCAAGAGGAACCATGTTCTGCCACATTTCCCAGACTTGCTAACCATAGGAACCTCATTTTGAGTTGCTGGAAGTTGTCCATGGAGCACATTTGAGAATTTTAAATTGAATCTTTAAAATTACAAATGAATTAATGTATAATTTAAATAGAAGTCTCATGCAGATCTTCTAAGTTATGATTGGCCAAACAGCCTCGTGTAAATCCCAAGACACTGAAAAAATCATTTAGCTAGTTCACGTAGAAGGAAAAACCAATATAGGCTAAAAAGACAACCACTAGGTAAGATAGCAAGTGCACTGGATTATATACTTTCCTTTCTTTTTTTTTTTTTTTTCTTTTTTTTATGAAACGGGGTTCCGCTCTTGTTGCCCAGGCTGGAGTGCAGTGGTGCAGTCTTGGCTCACCACAACCTCTGCCTTCCGGATTCAAGCGATTCTCCTGCCTCAGCCTCCCAAGCAGCTGGGGGATTACAGGCACTTGCCACTACGCCTGGCTAAGTTTTTGTGTTTTTAGGAGAGACGGGATTTCACCATGTTGGCCGGGCTGGTCTCAAACTTCTGACCTCATGATCCACCCGCCTCAGCCTTCCAAAGTGCTGAGAGTACAGGCGTGAGCCACCACCCCCAGCCTACTTTTCTTTATTTTTAATGACCTTATAAATATTGTTAAATATTCAAGTCTTTAAACAATTTTACTTTGTTTTTACTGCCTCTAATAATTCACATATAAATTGCCATATTTCTAAATCCCCATATGTGCTCTGCTAGTGATTTCATTAGTCTTTAATCTTTGTTAACACTAGTATTTGATATGAAAAACTAATGATGAAAACAAATCTTTTATTTAAACAGATTGAGATTTGATATGGTTTACCATACCCTAATTACAAAGGACATAAAACAGCAGTCTAGGGAGGTTTTTAGAAATCTGTTGAACCTAAAGCAAATTTAAAAAAAAAAAAAAAAAGCTGAATAAAATTAATTATTACATTATAGATGGGCTTTTTCCCACCTGGGTCCTTCTGCCCCACCTAGAATAGTGTCTTCATTTATGCATTCCTGTTGAAATTCTTTTGAGCCCCTGCCATCTGTTTCAGTTCTTATTTCCTCATTTATCTCACACTGCATTTTATTGTAGTTTGTTAATTTGTCTTGTGCCTTTTAGATTGTAAGTTGGATGGGAGTTCAGGATCTTATTTATCTTTGTACTTTTACACCTGGTTTATAATGTGGTTGATACATAAGTAGATCAATAATACATTAAATAAATAATATTGTTATAAGATAATTCTGGGTAGTAGCATATGCCTGTACTCCCAGCACTTTGAGAGGCCCAGGCAGGTAGATAGGTTGAGCCCGGGGGTTTGAGACCAACCCTGGGCAACATGGTGACACCCCGACTCTACAAAAAATATATGAAAATTAGCTCTGTGATGTCGTGCCCCTGTAGTCCGAGCTCCTCGGGAAGCTGAGCTGAGAGGATTGCCTGAGCCTGAGAGGTCAAGGCTGCAGTGAGCTAAGATCCCACCACTGCCCTCCAGCTGGGGTGACAGAGTGAGACCCTGTCTCAAAAAAAAAAAAAAAAAAAAAAAAATAAGATAATTTCGTATGTCAAATATTATACTGAAAAAATAAGTTTAAAACTTTTTTCTGTATCCCCGTCATCTCCTGATAGTTATTTCAGGTAGTATTGACTTATTCAGGGTATAACAAGCCATCCTAAATCTCAGTGGCTCAAACAACAATGAGTTTTTAAGTTGGCAAGGAGGTTCTTCTGGTCTGGCCTAGGCTCAGTCAGGTGCCTGCAGTCAGCTGGTGACTAGGTCAGGGCAAGACTAAGATGGCCTGTCTTACATATTCTGAGGTCTTGGCTGGAATGGCTGCGATTGCTGGGCTGTGTATACATAGCATCTTTTAATCCCAAGTTCTGTCACAGCTTAGTGATCTCAGGGTTTCAAAAGAAGCTGTTAGTCCTCTTAAGATTTAGACTCAGATGTTGCACAGGATCACCTTTGCCACATTTTGTGATCAAAGCAAGTCACCTGGCTGGCCCCAGATTCTAGGGGTGGGGCAGTAGATGCTCCCTCCTCCTGCAGTTTTGAGAGCAGCAGCAAAATTGCAGTCACCTGGAGTTACTGTCTACATATTTCTTCCCCCGAGATAAATAAAAACACTAGTATCATTTCACTTTTATCAGCTCCTCACTCCTCTCATGTTGATACTACACAGAAGGTATGTAGGTTTAATCTTCAGTTTTCCTAAATCATTTGCTTTGCACTGTTTTTTGTGTCCTAAACCTTCCTTTGTCATATTTGTTATTTTGCTGCAGAATTTCCTTTTATTCAGCATTATGGTTGGGTGATTTTGGTTACAGAACTTCGTTTTGTTGAAACAAATTCTCTGAGTCCTAGTATGTCCCAAAATACCCTTTATTTTGCCTTCATATTTGAATCATAATTTTTGGTCAGTACTTGGAAGCTATTGATAAATCTGTAATTGAGAAGATGTGTGATGCTAATTTGATTTTATTTCTTTTTTCTCTATGGTAACATATATAATTTTTTCTTTATCCTTGGAACCTAGAAATGTCAATGGCTTGGTCCAGGTGTAGCTTGTTTCATTCATTTTATTCACTTATTGTCTCATTTTAAGTGATTTGTTTTCAGCTCTGGGAATTTTCATTTCTTACTTCTTGTAGTATTTCTTCTTTTTTCTCTTTTCCAAGATCTTGGAGTAAACAGATGTCATTCCTGCATCTGAGCTCTAGTCACCAAACTGTTCTTTTATCTTTTTGTAAAATCTCTCACTCTTTTTTGTTGTTGTTGTTTCTGAGATATTTATTTAGGTCACTCTTATGAAATACTCTGTTTTAAAAAATTCATTTTGCTATTCATCTCACGATTAAGATTTCTTTTTTATCCTGTAACTTTTTCTTCAAGATTTCTGGCTGCTTCTCTTTCCTACATTCAATTCTTAGTTTTAACACTAGGATATTAGTTCTACCTGTTCTACTTTACTTTCTTCTGTTTGGGGAATTTGGTCCCTCCTGGGTATCAGTGTCTGAGGCCTGCTCTGTGTGAATCTCTTCTCTGCCAGTGACAAAATGCTTGGGCACTTGCAGGGTAGGCGCTGACCATCTAGCTGCACTCTCTCTCCCCTTGATTATCCTGACGTTGGCCCCAGGCCTGAGGGCCTCAAGTCTGGGATCTACCAGACTCTGAGCCTTGAGCTCTCTCACCCAGTGTTCCACCCTCTAAAGCCAGCCTTTGCCTCTTTGTGTTACGGTTTCCTCTGGTTGCCTTACCAAAGGTCTATAGCAGTTATCTTTCTGACATTTTGGCACACTGATGACATTTTTAAAATTTCCAGGCTAGTTTTCTTAAGAATGAGAAAATGCCTTTTCTATTATTTCATGGAGTTGGGAGTTGGAGAAAAGTTGAAATTTGTGCTCATCTTGCCTCTTGATCCAGTTTCCCCTATCAGAGTTTTAATTACATTCTTACTCTATTGATTACCTCCATCCTATCTTGGTATATACCCTTTAACATTCCAGGTATATCTCTGAATTTGTCATGATTTTTCATTTCTTCTCCTCCTAGCATCTATGGTGCTATAAAGGATCCTGATTCCTCAAAAAGAAAAAAAAAATGAACCTGTAGTACTTTTCAAAAAGATTTTCCTTTTTTCCTTCTTTCCTCTCTATAAAAAGTAAGATATTTTGGGGAAAGGTTGAAAATGCCCACATGTAATTCATGTTTATCAAGATAGAATTTCCAGTTTTCATTAACCATTTTGCAGTGCTTTCCTTGTGTTATAGAGGCCAAGTCAATGCTGCGTAAGGCCAGAGGAGCACCATTCATAAAAGACACAGTGTGAGCAGCCCAGGATGCCAACAGTGTTGACTCTGGTGTTATATGTTAACCATGTGTTTTATTTTCAAAAATTGTTATTGAATGTTATACAGGGCTGAGGGCATTATATTTTGCAACTTAAACCACTTATTATTGAAGTGGATTCCTTCTAGGCATTTATACATCATAAAATTATATTTAGTCTAGTTTTAAAACAAGAAGTAGTTTAATTCTATTAAAAGTAGATAATCTTTAGTATTTAAGTTACTAAATACTATTCTATTTATCATCATTGAAATATTCTAAATTATTTTATTTATAAACTGCATTTAATACGATACCGTGTTTATTCCACTATATTATTCTTTTTCTATTTTATGAGAAAACTATGAAAATACATAAAATATGCATACAATTAAAAAATACTGAAAAGCAAGCACATCTGTGTAACTGCCACCCATGTCACGCCGGCGCTTTAGAAGTTCTTCATGTGCCCCTCTGAGATCACAGCCCCCTCTCTCCACGGAGGTAGCCACTCCTCTGACTTTGGTGATGGTCATTTCCTTGCTGCCTATGCATGCATTCTTAGTAAGCATAGTTTTATTTTGCCTATTGTAGAATTTTACATAAATGGAATCCCACTGTTTGTGTTCTTTTGCACCTTGCTTCTTTTATTCAGTATTGTGGTTGACAGTCATCCTTGTTTTATGGAGAGAGCTTTGGTTCATTGATTTATTGCTATAGATGAAATACATTGAATGAATATATTACATTGTATTTATCCATTCTACTGTTAATGGTCACTTGAGTTGTTAGCAACCTATCGCTTTCACAAAGAGTGCTGCCGTGAACATATTTCTATAACTCTCCAGGTGCCCATGTACAAGAGTGTCTCTACTTAATCAGGAATGGAATTACAGGGCTACAGAATGTACATGTCATCAGCTGCACTAGATAATGCCAAAATAGATTCCAAGGAGTCGTTGCCATTTACACTGTCATCAGTAGCATGGGATAGTTACCATTGTTCCCACATCCTCACCAGAATTTGATACTGTTTTGCCATTCTGGTGTTTGTGTATTGACTACTCATTGTAGTATTAATGTTCATTTTTCTAATTACTAATAAGGTTGAGAACTTCATTATTGGTCATCTAGATTTTCTCCTCTTTATACAAACCTTTTGCTTAATTTTTTTTTTTACCAGATTACCTTGCAGTGATATTTCTAGTGAAAAATTCATAATCAAAAACATTTAACTACTCTGCATAGATTATTCTCTTGAACTACTATGCTGTT
Organism: Theropithecus gelada; assembly: GCF_003255815.1. Classification (NCBI taxonomy): domain Eukaryota; kingdom Metazoa; phylum Chordata; class Mammalia; order Primates; family Cercopithecidae; genus Theropithecus; species Theropithecus gelada. The sequence continues at coordinate 34,884,762 of NC_037680.1, forward strand.
TGGCATAGAGCTCTTTTCTAAGCAAATTCTTGCCAAGACATTTGAATTTTTTTATGAACTGCCTGATTAGAAGGTTAGTATGCAGCTACCTCTAATCCTCCTGAAGAGTTGCAGCTTTTGGTTATATTTCTATTTCCAGGATATTTTAAAAATATAACTGCAAGAAGTTTATCTGATACTCCTTTTAGAATTCTAGACTCAATGCCATATGCTCCTGAAGATGTTTAACTTTTCAGGCAAATTCTTAATTTCCTAGTACTTCATTCTTCTGCAATATCTGTTCCAGTTTCATTATAAGTAAAACAGAGAGAAACTTATCTTTGCTATATGATGATACTCTTAGCAATTTTTTCTACTTATTACTGTTAAAATATTTTATTCATCTAATGCCTATTTTCTACACTTTTATCTGACGTTAGTATCTTTATTTTTTGAATCAAATTTAAATATTCACACTTTCTTTAACCTTTATTTTTTATTAATTTTTCTTAGGCATCATTATTTTGTCATATCAGTTTTGAAATTGTATTTCTCATCAACATTTTTTTGAGTGTTCATAATGACAACTATATGTTGTACTCCAGACACCTAAATCAAGAAAGAGAAAAATAACTGGAGTCCAACTTATTTTACTAAAAAGATGAAATAAAGTGTACTTGGTATGCTTTCGCCAAAAATTATTAGTAAGGTGAGTAGAAGGGAATTAAGTAGAGAAAAATTCAGTATTTAGTTGATTTTCCATCTCTGGAAGATTTAAGACAGATGATTTTGTGGACTATTATCAGCTCTGGTAAAAGAGATCATACATATTGAATAATAGGTTACACCTATATATTACATCTATAATATGCCAAAAAAGCCTTCAGTAGTCATACTAGAGTATATGTGGTCTGCAGCCTTGAGCAGAAAAATTGCGTGTTAATCACTAAGAGTTGAATATAAGATTAAGATACTTGCATGCGTATACACACAATTATACTGCCAGTTTCACATATGAGCCTCTTTGTGTTCAATAAAGATTATGATGAAAATGCACAGCTGTTCATAGTCAACCCTCCTCTAAAACTGTGAGGATATCATACTTAATTCACAATATTTATCTTGCTGACCCTGCTTCCCAGGACCAGTGAACCCAGAGGAGGCTTCTTAGAAGCCTCAAAAGAATTTAGTCTAATGGTATGATTTAAAAAAAGAGACCTGGGCAAAGAAAACGTTTATTAAGTAAAGGCTAGGATAAAATGAGAACACAGATATGCATACCCACACATGTAAGAGCTGATCACAGATTCATCTCTGAGCTTTGTATAGCCAAAGAGAAAACCAGCTAATGCTACAGTTTCCAATAGCATCCACCATTCCCTTAGGAAAAGCCTAGGTCCTGGCTTTCAGATGGCTGATACAGAGACAGTGTGACACAGTAGACAACATTCTGAAAACTCCTGAGGAACATTCACATCTGTTTAGAATCTAGAACTTGTTTAATCTTAGTGAGGGCCTCAGGGTTTAGAGTTTCCTGTTTCTGCCACACACAGTGCAGCATCCCTTCTACACTATCCCTCCTGCAATCATCATCCAGACCCTGATTAAAGATCTCTCATCATGGGAGTGTGCCACCTTCAGAGGCAATCAGTTCTTGAAATTTTAAGCATTTGACTATTAGCTCCAAAAGGAAAGCCTTCCGTTATTGTTCCAACCTTTAATTTTGATTCCAAATATAAAGACAATAATAATATAGGTTAATACACATTTATTACAAAACCATTAATTTTTAGTCTGGCTCTTGGGATTATAATCTAAAAAGCCTCCTTCAGAGGCTTATAGGCATCTGCTTTTCAATGCTGGATTTCTCTTCTTCAGGTCAAATTTTCTCTTCTTGTTCCATTAACTACCACTCTCATGTCTCCCAGTGAGCTTTGAGCTCATAAAGAGCAGGAGCTGTGTCATTCACATCCTCCCTGTCCCCTTGCCTGGAAATAAATGACTGGATCCTTTTAACATCCCACTCATCATCTCTTGAATGGGTACACTGTGTCCATTCCTGTTAATGTGCCGCCCTTATCTGGAAGTAGTTATGTCCCAAGGAGCCTGAAGGAAAGTTGTAAGCTCGCTTATGCCCTTCCTATCATCCTAATGATTTATAGCAACACAGCATAAGATCACCTTAGGTTTGGGCAGTCTCGTTTCACTTATGATTCACTCATTTTGCTCTTGAACCTGAAATGCCTACATTGATTTCCCAATATGCTGCTGAGCTAACCTAAATACAGGACCTTGTATTTATTCCTGTTGTTTTAAATCTCATCAGAGGCAGCTCATTACTGCAGTGTAGCAGTATATTTTTTGTATTTTAATTTTATCTCCATCTGGTAAATTCAATATTCTTCATCATCATTGAAGATCTTATGTATGACTTGTATTGATATCATGGTTAAAACATTTGGTGGGGTTGGGTCAAGGTCAGAACTCTGGCATTACATTAGAAACCTCTATAGATTGATGTATTTCATTCAACTGTTTACAGATTGTTGGAGTCAGCAGTTGCCCTTATTCCAGCCCCATTTCTATGTTAATGACAATGTCACGGGGGACTTCTAATATCATATACGCCCCACTGGAGTTTGGGCAACACTGCATGGTTACACTGCCCCAGACAGACATTAGACCAGCTTAACATGACTTTTCTTTGGTGCCCCATTTTATTTCTCACAAATCACCTCTTGGATAAAATCCTTTAAAGAATCTCACCCAAGATCTGTGTCTAGCTCTGTAGTTTGTCATGTGAAGAGTCTACCTTCCCTTTTTCCAAAAACAGCCATGGCATTTTCCTCCTTCCAGTTTTCTGGCATGCCTTCATTCTCTGTAGAACCCTCAAAAATGATTCAGCAACCTATCTGCAAGTTTTCCCAGTTCTCCGGAATGTGATCACTCAAATCAGGCAAATTGAGGTCACTGAGGGAAGTGCGAGGCCTAATTTCTCACAGTCGCTTTACAATATAAGTGCTTTTTTTTTTTTTTTTTGCTGGTGGAATGGAGCAATAATATTATTCTGTGACTCCAGTCTTAGCTTGATACTTTCCAGTTCATTAAATGATCTTACAATTATGAAAACTACGAGAAAATGGATAGGAAACCTTCATAGGTTTATAACTTGTCAGCACAGTGTTATCGCTCCCCTGCCCCATGTTGGTTGTGGCATATTGAGACTGCTCCAGAGATAAGGGGTAGGGAAGTGTCTCACCCTTAGTAATGACAGGTACCATTGGCTTTGCTCCTCATCTGGTGACTGTTCATGGCTGCCTGTGATGTGACCTAACCTTTGAGGAATCAGAATAGATATCATCCATGTCTATGAAAATCTCCTCTCCTGCCAAGCTTCTCAGCATTATATTACTTTCTTTTATACAGTTACAAGGTCTCTGACCCTCCTCCTCTTGACTTTAGCATTACTACTTTTCATTTACATCTTGCTGTACTTTGCCTTGATCCTATGTTGCTGCATCAGCTAGGTGATGAGCCCCCTAATGGTCAGTGTCCCTGGGAGAGTGGTACTCAGAAAATGCTCCTCTGGGCTCATTGGTCCTGGGAAGCAGGGTCAGCAAGATAAGTATTGTGAAATTAAGTATGATATCCTCACAGTGATGTAATACCATAATATAATTCTAGGTCTTTTTAATAGTAAGACGCCTTCTATATTAATAAATAATTACTTCCCCAATTACATTTCTGTTTCTCCTTTTCTCAAATTCTCTTTGTTCACTGAATTTTTCGTTTTCTTTTTCTTCTTACACAGTGGTTGTTTCATGATATTATACTCTTGACATTTAAAATTTTTAGTTCTTGGCATTATTTGTTTCACTGTTGCATAGTAACATTTTTGTTCTTTGCAACCATCTGCTTATTTTAAGGTGTGTAATTTTTCAATGGCTAGAATACTTTTATATCTTTACTTGCCTTAAATGCTAATCTAGGATCTTTGTGTAGCATTTTTTTCCTTTATAGAGCTTATGTCTACTCTTTAATGAGCACTTGATAGAGAAAGAAAATTTTATTCAGTTGATAATATTTTGTTTTACATCTCAATAAACATTCCACATACACTAAAAAATATAGATTGCCATAAAATTATTACATTGTATAAAGAACTAGCCATTTTTATCGGTGAGGTAGTGAGGTAGAACTCCCCCCACTCCCGCCCCACCCAGGACACTTAGGTTTTGATCCTACTCATCTCCATGTCTCAGGATCCTTCTATTCATACCTGAGAAGATCCTGCAGTTCAAAGTCTATCTAGGCCTTATGCGCCGTGAAAATGGGAGATTGAGAATTCACTTGCTAGGGCCGGGCGCGGTGGCTCAAGCCTGTAATCCCAGCACTTTGGGAGGCCGAGGCGGGTGGATCACGAGGTCAGGAGATCGAGACTATCCTGGCTAACATAGTGAAACCCCGTCTCTACTAAAAAAATACAAAAAACTAGCCGGGCGTGGTGGCGGGCGCCTGTAGTCTCAGCTACTTGGGAGGCTGAGGCGGGAGAATGGCGTGAACCCGGGAGGCGGAGCTTGCAGTGAGCCGAGATCACGCCACTGCACTCCAGCCTGGGCGACACAGTGAGACTCCGTCTCAAAAAAAAAAAAAAGAATTCACTTGCTAGATAGAGCAGGCATGAGAACTCATGAGGCTGGTGTCGGGGGAAATGCACAGATAAACTAATCAGATCCACTGTCCATTTATGCCTATTAATATGACAAGAATAAAAAAAACCACCAGCAGAAACATGAAACTTAGACCCTCTCCACTAACATGGAAGCCAGGAGAGTAGGGAAGAAGATGGGAGCTCAAAGGGCATGTAATTTCCCCTTTTACTTACGGATTATTATTTTGGAAACTGATACTGAAATTTGAGGGAATGGGGAAACAAGTCCCAGATCAACTATAGAATTGAAGACTGTGGAAGTTAATTGATTAAATTGAAATATATAATAGTAGAGTAATTTGCAAGAGAAAACTGAAGAATGTTGAGGAAAATGTTTATAGTCTCAGATGTCCATATTTGAATATACGATGTGACACATCTAAACAGATAGGGTCTCTCGGACATCTTAGGACTTGGCAGAATTTACCTAATGACTGGAATGAGACAATGAAAATATATCATCCTTCATTCATGTATTCATTTATTTTAGTGAACATTAATTGAATACCATTTAATATGCCAGGTACTTGACTAGTTTCGTGGTATGATAAAGACTGTACTCACAAGAAAACAGAGAAACTGACATGTAAATGAGTTATTAAAATTTTAATAACACTTTACGCTAACCATCGATTCCCCCTGTTTTCCAAAATTGTAGAAAGTCCATATCAGGTCAGTAAGTCTCTTGACAAACACACTGCTCTCACTATGTGTTGTCTTAGGAAAGGCACTCTAGCTCCTGCCAAGAACCTATTCTTCTGTCATAAGCTATGGGCCTAAAAAATAGATTTTCTTTTCAACACCACATTCCTAGTCATTGTTATCTTTGAATAATCAGATTCTTCTAAAGAAACCAAGCTAGCTGTAAGACTGCACCAAGGATGAACTTGTTGCTAGTTATTAATATATTATATTTCTTTAAAATAAGCAGACTTTTATTTTTAAGGCTTCTTTAGGTTTTAAACTCTTTTTTTCTTTTCTGTTACAAAAACCTCTTCTGCGATTGGTAAAACATTCTTCTCATGTCAGTTAACATTTGTAGATGTCTTTTTGTGTGCATGTTACTTTGAAAACAGACCCCTATAGCAGTCTAGAATGTATATTATTTAGTTTCTTGATAAGTTAGTCATATTTACTTATTGGTTACCATTTAGAAAATTTAGCAATTTAACAAGCTTTTGATCATGGTGTGTAGACTATAGTCTACTGTAGTTGCTAGGAACCATCTGTAAATCCTCGGTTCCTGCAAGGGAGCCCAGAAGAAAGTGTTAACCCTTTGCCTGCTTGATTGCAGGAGGAATGCCAGCTCCTGAGCAGGCCTCATTGGTGGAGGAGGGGCAACCACAGACCCGCCAGGAAGCTGCCTCCACTGGCCCAGGCATGGAACCCGAGACCACAGCCACCACTATTCTAGCATCCGTGAAGGAGCAGGTACATCCTCGTATTGAAATTTGCAATGAGTTATTTCTTAATGCCTTTAAAAAATTAATCTTTGGATATGTTTTAAATTTGTCTAACGTCCTTGACGCCTTCACGTTTTCTAATTATAAGGTGTTTACATCCCTGAGTACATTGGGATGACTGGCATGTAGAGCTGCTCCAGGTGCCAGTCAGAATCGGAACATGCAGGATACTTGTGCGTCTGCAAGTAAGGACAATCTCGATGGTGATCGGTGTCTCTGTCTCTCCCACATTGCAGAGTGTGTGCATGCACGCAAAGCTGTGTGAAGCATAGTTCTCAGTGCTGACTTTTCTATCAGGACTCTGGCAACCTGAGGCCTGTAATAGCATTAGGTATTTTGAACATTTTAACATAGGTAGTATATAGGGTTGTCTCTGTGATTTTTGGATAAAGGCTATATTTGTGTGTTTGTCTAAATTTAAGTATATTCATTTTGTGAGCTAATGTTCTACAACTTGTCGAACTGTGCCAGTTTGCTTCAATGTCATGTTTATGTTGATTTTTTTAAGGCATTAATACTCTTTATCCTTCAAACTCAAGTAACCTTCTATATTAGGTCTTATCTGTTGTGCTTAGAGAAATTAGAATTCTGCAATTTTAATTTCTTAAGATTTAAAAGCTTAATAAGGTAAATGTAAATTTAAAGCTCCAGGGATAGTTTTTTGTTTTTTGTTTTTTTCCTGCTTCTTCTCTCCAAAAAACATTATATGTCCCCTGTGAGGGTTATTTTGTTGAAATAATCTAAGATTAAGTTTTTTTTAAAAAAAATCTTATAATTAAGCCACTGGATGTTTTTTCCTCAAGATAGGTAATGTTGTATTTGCTGGGATATTCCTTTAAAAGTCAGTATCAGTAACTCAGATGACTAATGATGACGAAGATTGAGGAAACATTTATTACCTTATTGTTGTACTATTTGCTGTAACTTGGAATGTGGCATGAAAGATTGCTCTATAACCGTGACACATGTCTGACGTTAGAACTATGTTTTCAAGAAAAATTATTTCAGTTTATTCTAGTAACAAGATGTCAAAATAATTTTTTTATTCCTCAATGAAATTTGAAGTTTTTAAACTTTCCACAAAGAGTTTGAAAAGGTACAAGATATAGTCAGTATAATTTTCATCTTCCACCAAACTATAGAATAGACGTCTAAGCTTCTATTATCTTTAGGGGAGAAAAAAGGACTCTTCGATAGCACTTCATAGTTGTCAAGATTTGACCCACAGAGCTGTTAAGGGTGAGAAGCCTCAGATTTATTTGGGGCTCTTAGTATATACTGTGTTTTGGTGAAATGTGATAAATTTATCAGAATGTTTAGAAATGACTTAAAACTATTAGCTGTGTGCAGTAAACATAGCAATGGTAACGTTCTGTTTGTACCTTGAGACCATATACCCTATATGTAAGAAAATAAGGAAACTTGTTAAGATTTTGACACTAGAATTCCTTGATGGCCTCAAATGACTTCAAAATTTTATCTTCTGGCAGTAAATAGTGTTCTAAATAAGTATTTTATGGGAAATGCTAAGAAGAGTTCTAGCTTCTCAAGGCAGCCAAAAATGTATTTATCCTATTCATTAAAACAATTATTATATATAATTAGTTAGTGGGATGCTATACTCTGGTCTTTGGTTCTATTCCTGTTGTGAGAAATTGGAGTTCATTAATATATATTTGCAGTTTCGTACATAATTTCTTTTAAAAATTTTAAGTACTTAGCATTTCAGTTGTTTAACCCAGGATACCACAGCTGTATCTTTTTTCAAGATACTCTCCTGGTTTTAAATAGCTCCCCTGCAATTTTTGTGGCACCAGGCAAAATATAGTTGGAGTAAAAATTTCTTAAGACCCTCCTGAAATATGTCACTTCCTATCATCTACCCAATGGGATAGAGCACAGAAAAGTTAGATCCAAGTAAGAAAACTAATTACCATTCACCTTATATGTTTGATTTTAAAATTTACTGGTCAGAGTGTGACACTCAGCCCACTGTTACATGCAGTTACAATAAATGTTGGTCATGTTTTATATCCAAAAGAGCAATATTCTTAGATGGGATGCATAATTATTATTACTTTTTAGAGATGGGGTCTTGCTGTGTTGCCCAGGATGGAGTACAGTGTCACCTTCTTAGCTCACTGCAGCTTCAAACTCCTGGGCTCAAGCAATCCTTCCACCTCAGCCTCCCTAGTAGCTAGGACTACAGGCATGTACTACCATGCCTGGCTAATTTTTAGTTTTTAATTTTTTTTTTAGAGATAGGGTCTCACTATCTTGCCCAGACTGGTCTTTAACTCTTGACCTCATGCAATCCTCCTACCTCAGCCTCTCTAAAGTGTGAGGATTGTAAGTATGAGCCACTGTCCCTGGTCCATAATTACTATTTTTTAAAAAAGCCTCACTGCCATGCCATAATGGTATCCACTCTGTGATCTCAAATAACAGTCCTTGTTTCGTGGCAGCCGTGTCTTAAGAATGGTGTTTCCTTAGGTCACAAAAGGAAGGGACCCTAGCAGTGCAACTGGGTACATGGAGTAGGTTTCCATTCTGTTTTCTCTGCTGACCATGTGATCTTGGAAAGATTTCTTAACCTTTCGTTTCCCAGTTTGCTTATTTATAAGATGCAGATAATAATAGTGAGGACCTTAAATTAACCTAGGTAAAATGCTTACAACAGTACCTGGCCCTTAGTAAGGGCTAACATTACAATTGTCATTATCATTTCTGCATAAGAAGAAAAGGCTCCTCTTAGGAGGAGCTAGTGGTTCTACTTGTAACCATACTAAAGATTCAGTGAGCCGTTTTTTTGGACATTGATAGCAGAAGACAAACTTTGAATATTGAGCAATGTTTATGCTGTGACAGTAGTTTACTTATGCAGACACTAAACTTTAAAAACTTCATATTGATCTCACAAAAACTATACATAAACATATAGTTTTATATATATGTTATGAGAAAGAGCATATAAAAATAAATTTTATGAACATGCTAATTTATTGCAACCCCAAACATAATGTCAAGGCACTTGGTTAAGGAATTGCAAAGTAGTATCTTACAAAATTCACCTGAATTTTGAGAGGAAAAGTCTGGGTTCTTCAGTAAAGTACATCTAAGCCAGTAAAATACCTCACACATACTCCCCTTGGGCAATTCATGGTAATTGGTAGGAAGGGAAATGGCAAGCAACCAATAGCAGTCTTGTTAACAAACCATTAGTCTATTAAATATCTGAAATTGGGCATTCAGTGTCATAAAACAATGAACTCTTTCTTCACTGGGCTGTGCTTTCCCTAGAATCCTCCAGCGCCAGAAGCTAGCTGTTCCTTGTTCTTTGGCATAATGTTAGAATTTACAATGTCTTTTGAGAAGTGATAACCTCTCATAGTGGTGTCAGTCATGTGGATGTGTACCCGCGAAGGTACAGAAAAATCCTCACTCCTTGACAGAAAGAATCCTTGCTACTTCTGTTCAAACGCTGCCTCTTTCATGAAACATACCCAGCCTGAAGTCAAATCTCTCTCCTGATCTCTTTTAGCACTTTATGCCACTGTCATGACTCTTAATAGTATGCTTTTTAGGATTTATATAACCAGCTACCTAAGGATAGAGCCATGTTTTATGCATTGTTTTATACCTGTGTTACAGGTTGCTCCTCTCCCAACACCATGGATATATTAGACCTGCAATAAATGGTTGTTTGAGCAGGGAATGAATAGATAATACTTACTATCGATTACTTTGTCACCAATTTGCGGTTTTATTAAGACAACAAAACCTATAGCCACATTCACAGAAATACTGCGAGCAAGAGAGTCTCACAGCACCTAGAAAACTTGTCACTCAGCTGAACATTCTTCTTAAGACAATTTGAATTGCACTATATCCATATTGATACAGGATTTAAATCCTATCTCTTCATAGTGCAAAATAAAATTTTATTTTGTATCTATGGTCAAAAAATGACATAAGTGTCATAACTTTCATTTCCCATCTGTCCAATTTAGTTGTAAGTTTAGGGAATAAAAGGATGTGGTTATCTTGGTGATGTCACAAAATATCCACCAGTGTTATGTATATCGGGTGAGGCAACTACTAAAGAAATGTTAAGAAATATGCTTTAAGAGAAATAAAAAGTCAATCCACAGGAATAACAAGGTGATGTGATTCCTGGACATGATTCTGAAATTACAGGAAATGTCAGAACTTCAGCCACCAGTTGACTGTAATTAGGATCATCCTTTAGCAGGTTCTACTGCTCAACTCAACTCCTAATAAGAATCCAGGAGTCCATGATGAATACAGATGTAGGAAAGGAGGAATCTCCTAATAGTTTTCAAAAATATCTGACAAACTTGATACTGATTAGTGCCTAGCATAATCTCTTACATGTAATAACTAGATAAAGAAATACAGCGCTGGGCATGGTGGTTTGTGTCTGTAATCCTAGCACTTTGGGAGGCTGAGGTGAGCAGATGGCTTGAGCTCAGGAGTTCAAGACCAGCCTGGGCAACATGACAAAAACCCTGTCTCTACAAAAAATACAAAAAATTGGCCAGGAGTGGTGGTGTGCGCCCATGGTCCCAGCTACTCAGGAGAATCACTTGAGTCTGGGAGGTCAAGGCTACAGTAAGCCGTGATCATGCCACTGCACTCCAGCCTGGGTGACAGAGCGAGAACCTGTCTCCAAAAAAAGAAAGAAAGAAAAATGTGGTGCCCTCAAAGGATCCTGCCTCTTCCTGTGAAAACTTTAGATTAAACTGATTGATTTGTCACTGAAATGCACAGCACACCCTTGGATGCAGAGGAATTGGAATTTGATAAACCATTCGCTGCTCATCAAGAGCCTTGCTGCTGCCCTCTGCGACTTACTTAGATGTGTCAGAATGCTCACTCACAGGCACAAGGAAGCAGCAAGCCAAGCACCATGTGCAGGGTAGTATTATCAATTGGTAGAATACATTGTAGTTTTATAATGGTTCCGATATGATCTCTTGGTTTCAGAAACACTCTTTAAAAAGACAGTATGGCCAATCATGGCTAGGATTTGCAAGTGTCTTTCACAGTTCTATGTAGGGTGCAAGTTGATTTCTGGTTTTATAGAATTGCACATGTAATATTCATTAGAGTCTTTCATCTTCTGTCATAAATTTGCTTGAATAATTGAGATCTCTATTTGAACTTGGCCATATTTTCAGGCTCTTTAGCCACTTCTTTTTTTTTTTTTTTTTTTTTGAGATAGACTCTCGCTCTGTCACCCAGGCTGGAGTGCAGTGGTGCAATCTTGGCTCACTGCAGCCTCCTCCTCTTGGGTTCAAGCAATTCTTCTGCCTCAGCCTCCCATGAGTATCTGAGATTACAGGTGTATGCCACCACACTCAGTTAATTTTTGTATTTTTGGAAGAGAGTGGTATCTCCATGTTGGCCAGGCTGGTCTCAAACTCCTGACCTCAGGTGATCTGCCCACCTTGGCCTCCCAAAGTGCTGGGATTACAGGCATGAGCCACTGTGCCTGGCCCACAAACCACATTCTTTTATTTTTGGTTAATGATTTCCGAAGCTTAGAATCTAGATTTAAGGTTGAAGCCAATCCAGATAGTATGAACTGGTAAGCAAAGAATAGATTTGGTAAAATATGCTAATTTTATATGCACTCTTTTTACTCTGGTGAGGTCTCAAATTAGATACTGTGTGTGCTGCTTTTGTTATCTTTGATGAGTGAAAATTGCAATGTTCCTCATTTGTGTGGCTCTTAAAGAGAATACCACTTTCAAGATATTTTCTGGCTTTTTTGAAAATAACCATTCTATCTTCAGTATGTCCATATTAACTTAAGCAATATTTAAATATCAAAGAGTGAAATGAGAGCCAGAGATCCTTAATTTTTTGAAGATAAAATAAGAAAATCTGAAGCCCAGCTGTGTCCTATTGATGTTACTTCATTTTTACATAGATATCTTAGCTTCAGTAATTACACACCCTTCCTGTATGGCAAAATGCCCAGAAGTGAACAAATTCCAGTACAATTATTTACTTTATTCCTCTGGAACTGAAACAACTCAACTGTTACACACCTGCCTTTGTAACTTCCTTTTGTTTGGCCATTTTGCTTATTTACAATGAAATAGTCCTCTTTGACACACCTCAGCCACATGCAGAAGAGAATTTTTATTTCAGCTGTAAACAAGCATAGTTTGTCACTTAACTAGAATGTGCTGTGTAAGTACAATGCCTGAAACTTCTGACTTTTCCCATTGGCAACTTAGTTATTTTTCCAGTTGGTAACTAAATTATCCTGGCAGTTGTTGTTACTGTGTATAACCTATAGTGAAGTTTCTAGTGCCTGAGCTGCAGCATCTAACCCAAGGTAAGATTGAATCTCAGTGGTTTTTGTAGGATCATCAAATTTTACAGCTTTATATCCATAATATTGTAGAAACGAGGTTCAAAATGAGGACAAATGGCAAAGCTCTTGTGACACTGGTTGACTTGTATTCAAGAAGTCTGAACTCTAAAATGGCTCTCAGGAGATCAGTCCTCTTAAGTTGCATGTACCATGGTCAGAATTTAATATTTCCCTTCATTTTGTTAACGATACAAGGTGTCCTCCACCTCAAGCGTCCCTGTGATTAAAGAATACTACAGAGTATGGCCAACAGGTTTATTCAGTATTTGAGTACTCCCCACTTCCCAAAGAACACGTTGTCCTTCTCAACATTAAAAAATTAGACTGCCAAGAGGTAGCTAATAACAAGCATATGCATTTGGCTAGCTGTCTACATTTTCCAGTAGTCTGATGAATGATCAGATGGACCTGCTAGCAAAGCTTCCAGTCTTATATGTCTTCAACTATATATTCAGAATAACTTAGTATTTGTTCTCTTTGATTTCATTGGAAGCATCATTTTAGGTTGTATTGACACTGAAGGGTTTGTTTGGAAGACTATTAAATTCTATGAATTTGAACAGACTCCCTGTGGCTGTTCACACATAACTGGATCACACATGCAAACATGGAAAACATAGTAGGTGCCCAAAATATTTATCAGTTAATGAACTAAAAATGTAAACATGTTTACAGGGCCTCCATACTTAGATTAAGCTTCCTTTTAATTAATTAAGAACTGTTTATTCAAAGACTACTCTGAGCAAAGTACTTTGTCAAGGAATGGGTTGAGGGGGATAAGCAGACATATAAAGATGATCTATTTCATATAGTTTCTACTCGCAGAATAATGCAGAGGCACAAACCATATTTATACTTCAATATAGAGTAATTGACACATTATGAATATTCATTAATTGATCCGTAAGAGACAAGAATGTTTGTACTTTTGCCCCCTTTTAATTTAAACAGGCTATCTATATGTATTATGTCAATTTTATGTAAGTTTGTTAACTTACACATTTTTAGCTTTAATTTTTACCACTGAATTACCATTACATTTGAAAATAATGGAATATTTTTGCTTAATTTTTACCATTGAATTAGCATTGTTTCGTTTACATTGAAAGTGATAGAATATTTTTCCTTTGTTAACACTTAAAGCCAACCGTGACTGCACGTTTAAAATTGTAAATTCCTTTTCAGTTGAATAATCCAGTTTACAGTTTCTTTTCAGAGTTAAATTATGAATATATGGAATAATTTCCCCCTGTACATGCAAACTTTATGCTGTTAAATTTGAAATGAGTGACTGCTGAGTTGGTGAGATTAAATGGATGAGAGGATTATTCAGCATTGAATTCTCTGCTTTGCATGATCGTTTTTCTCTTTAGAATCACTTCTGGAGAGAAAAATATTTCAGAAACATATTTTTCCCTTCAGGTATAACCCTAAAGTTATTCCATAGCTGTTGCAAAACATAGCCTATCTAGTGCCTATCTTCATATTTAAGGGCTCTCAATTTCTAAATTGCCATTTTTGTTACTTTGCAAAAATGTGTCCATATGGTCTTACTTCATCTGTTTATATTTTACGAATTTATTGTTCCCAAAGTGATCAGATCTGCTTGTACCTCAGCAAAGTAATTTGGGTTATGGTTATTTTATTTCAGGCATTCCTAAGAAAGATCATTTAAAATGTAAAGTTCTTTTCAAGTAGTTCAAAGACAAATCTATGTTTTAGCTTATAGAATCTTAAGAGTTTTTATGTACCCAAACCTTAATAATGTAGGAGTTACACAAAGTGGAAACAGTCTGCAAGCAAATTGAAATAACACATTATTGAAACTTAAAGAGAAATAATATACTATGCAATTATATTCTATATAGTTATATTTCAAATATGAAAATAGCTATCATAAATTAAAAGTATACTTAGAATTTCAGTCTGTGTGGCTCTTGAAAGAAAATTTAATTTTCCTTTAAAAATTGGAGTTCAAAGCATTTCAATTTATAAACTGTTTAGTATTTTAACTTATAGTCTTTTTCTTATGAAAACTCCTATAAAGCAATGTGGCATCAGTGAAATGTTTATCGTGAGTTATCATCTACCCTAATAGGCATATATCTCATTTAAAAAATTTCCCCAAATCATTATTAGAGTCTAAACCAAGATTAAAGTCTTAACCACTGCCTATGGCCTTCTAATAAACTATTCTGACAGAATTAATAACTCTTACTATTTCATTCATATGTAGTATTTCTGTATTCTGATATTCCTTTAGAAATACCTTTCCATCACAAAGTCAACATAAGCCATGATTTCTCTTCTTTTGAAAATACTTCTATTAGTTATTTTTAAAGTAAGCCCTTTATGCCCAACTGAAGAGTCAAGTAACACCGGTTTTCATTCATAAGCTTAGCTGCCTTATATATTCCTTGGTTTAAGTCTAGGACTGTTGGAAGGGACGATGCTTACTGGAGTTTTCCCATTGTCCCACTTTCTCATTTGTTCCTTAATAAGATAAGTAATATTATTTTTCTATAATGTAAGCTCTTAACAGCAAGATTTTGATTTTATTTCAGTTAGCAAAGAATAGTGAAAAGCAAATTCATATTAAACTATTATGTGAAAAAATATATCTTAGTGATTGCTGCTGTTGACATTCTAAGCTGATTGAGTAGAAGATTTGAAGGTCTGTAGGTACGACTGTGAAAAATATTTGTGGATTTATGGGTACTGAACAGAATGCTGTTGCACTTAGCTCATTTGATCTGCACTACAAATTGGGCAAATCTGTTTTATTGATGTGGAATAATTTATCTAGTTGAACAATTTTTTTAAAAAAGCAAACTTTTTAACCCTGGATAAAACTTCAGTTTCCCACTGAAAACCTTGTCAGAGTTGGAGAGTGCTCTTCTTAGTTTAAAACCAGTAGATCAGAAATGCGAAAAATGGATCATCTCTGGCAGGTCTGCCATTGTGCGAACAAAGACCCTTCATTGCTTTACTGGGCCTGCTGCTTTTTGATGCAGCTAGATTGCTGTCTCTGTTCTCACTACTACTACTACCACCACCACCACTACCACTGTTACTACTGCTGCTGCTGCTGCTGCCACAACAGGAAACAAATGACAAATCTAAAAAAATTATAATTGTGAGTAAGATATAAGAATCAGTGATCTCTATGGAATAGAAATCCAATAGGAGAGTAACAGCTAACATTTATTGAATACTTACTATGTACCAGGCATTGTAGCATTGTACTTAATTCTATAAGTGGAAGATCTTCTATGTTCCTTATCACAAATTTTGGAGGTAATGTAGTAAAAAGTCTTTCAGGTTATTTTGGCCACTGAACATCTCATCTCAGTTTCTTTGTTCTATGTGTTTTCCTACCTTTTTCAACTAGTGGAGCAATATATAGTCTTGAACTGTACAATATCCTTTCAGTAAATATTTTTATTCTTGAATTACCCAGAGTGTTTTCTGGTGCTTGTAATTAAAAACCCTGATTATACAGGTCAGTATCATTATTACCACTATTTACAGATTGGGAAACTAAGCTCAGGAAAGTTAAGTAACTTGCTTAAACTTATATAATTAATAAATAGGGAATATGAGATTCATATCCGGGCAGTCTTATGCCAGATATGCATACTAAACGATTACAATCTGCAGTGAAGTCATTAATGAGAAGAATGCATACAGAGGAAAACTGAACATTGATGGTGACAAGCATGTGAGATCTTGTCCTGGAATATGGAAGAAAAGAATGAAAATGTTGTAATAAATTCTGCTAGACATGGAAGCCATAGAAAGTAGATCTAATGAAAACATTGTGGGTTTTCTTGAGAAGGATTTTAGAGTAGTTAGAAGAGAAGCAGTACTTAAGTAGACTTTAAAAACAATTTTTATGAGCAGAAAATAAAGCTCTGAGTGTATAGATTTAAAGCAATCATCGTATTCCAGGCACCAAAGACCAGTCTCGAAATTACTTTTATAAAATGTCATATTTACAAAGGGAAGGAAGAAAAACCTTTGCAATTCAGATAAAAGAAATGGTTTATCTACAAAAGATAAAATCAGGCTTCAGTGAAACACTAAATTCCAGAGAAGATTAGAGCGATGTGTATAGAGTTTTGAGGGAAAGTGCTTGTAATCCAAGAATTTATACCCAGCTCAATTGTCTTTAATATGTGAAGGATTGCAAAGATACTCTCAGACATTCAAGGATTCATGAAATGTGTTCACTCTTTTCCCCCTGTTTACCCTTTTTGATAATTAAGGATTTGTTCTCTTTAGGGAGGAATTAAATTTAAGACTCAAAAATTAGAAATTCATAGTATGTAATTACTAGTGGATCTTCTCTTAGTTAAGGTTCCAAACCAAGAGTCAAGGATTATTGGGTATTGGTCAATTACATTTTGAAGTCCTCTGCTTTCCTGCTTCTCATGATCCGTAAGCCATGTTCTCTTTCAAGTAGTTCAGATTGATAGACTTTGTGTAATAACTTATGTCATAGGTTGTTGGCTTATTGCATTTGCAAAGAAAAACCCTAATGTTTAAGCTGAGATCAGATTCCTATACATGTTATCATCTTTCTTGGACCCATGAGTACTGTTTTAATTGTGCTTAAAATATCAGTATTGGTAATGGGATCTTAGTTATGTTAAAATATGTACTCACTTGAAAAAGTCTTGTAAGGCAATTTTCAAAGGTGTTTTTGGCTACACAGGATAAGAATTGTGTCCTAAGCAAAGGAGGAAGTAAACAGCAGGGGTTTGGCAGGTACTTTCAAATGAGTGAATAAATGAATGCAGTCTGTGCGGAATAAATCAGTACTGATTTGCCTTACTTACAAATCAGTAAGGCAAAACTGTGACCACCTAATGAAAAGGGAGTACTTGCCATCAACTAACACTTGTGAAAAGAAACATTAATAACTAATATGCATGTGAAATAATGGTCTACCTCACTAGTAATCACAGAAATAGACATTAATATACTGAGAATATATCTGCTTTTCACACTGGCCACAACAAAATTAAAGATAAAATAGTGTGGGTGTACTGATGTGGGCCGGGCAATTTCATGTGGTATTGGTGCGAGTACAGTGGCACAACCATTTTGAAAGTAATGATCTGTAGTAAAGGTCTTAAAAACGGTTATGGAATGATCCAGTTTTGCTATAGAAATACACATTCATGTGTGTATCCAAACACATATGCACTCACTAATAAAATAGTAGGAGAGGCCAGGCGCGGTGGCTCACGCCTGTAATCCCAGCACTTTGGGAGGCCGAGGCGGGTGGATCACGAGGTCAGGAGATCGAGACCATTCTGGCTAACACGGTGAAACCCCGTCTCTACTAAAAATGCAAAAAATTAGCCGGGCGAGGCGGCGGGCGCCTGTAGTCCCAGCTACTCGGGAGGCTGAGGCAGGAGAATGGCGTGAACCTGGGAGGCGGAGCTTGCAGTGAGCCGAGATCGTGCCACTGCACTCCAGCCTGGGCGACTAAGTGAGACTCTGTCTCAAAAAAAAAAAAAAAAATAGAAGGAGATACTCCTAAATGTTGAATAGATGTCTTTGGATAAGTTTCCCCCTGTATTTTGCAAATTGCTTATGAAAAGCATAGAGTATTTCATAAAAATTCTAAAGCCACAAAATAAAATGGTAATTTAGAATAAAAGATACGAAAAATGGCATTTTTATTATCACAAAAATAATAATAATAAAAGGTCACCATAGGCTAAGGTTGACAGAAAGAAAACAAGTAAGTTTTTATAGGTTGCAAGATGTGGAAAACTTGTCAAATGAATTATGATTGAGAAACTGGATTGTCTTGCCTAAAAAATAAATGGAATGTTTAGTATGACCACAGATCCAGAAGAATATCGTAGAACAGGAGTTAAAAGCAAGAACTCCCACCTGCATACCTGCTAAGTTGTGTGACTTTGAGCAGGTTACTTTGAGTGGAGCCTCCTGTGTCCTTATTTGTAAAATGAGGGTAATGGTTCCAATCCTGCTAAGAGTAAATGTTCAGTAAACATTCTCCAGTTGTTATCCTTGAGATGATATGTAGAACGGTAGTGGAAACACATGTTCTAGCCTGGGACCACTTATGAGGGACATGGATCCAGACTGAGGAATACTCATAGATGGACGGCTCAGGCTAAGACTTGGCCCCACAGTAAGGATTCTAGCCAAAGGGTGAGGCAGAAGTTCGGTCATGTGCCTCAGCCTTATGCGGTCAAGATGTCTCAGAAGCTGATGGAAAAGGTCAATATCTGTTTGGACTCATGGAGATATGAGTTGTGTCATCCTAAAATAATCCTGCAAATCCAACTCTTTCCAGATAGCTTTACAGAATATATTCAGGAATCTCATTAAGAGATTGTTCACATATATCTTTACCTGTTGCCTCGGAGGGAATTCCACAAAGTATGTTAACTAAGAGAAGGAAGTTACACACAAGTATGTAAAATACCCCATTTTCTTTTTTTTCCTTTTTTTTTTTTTAGATGGAGTCTCACTCTGTTGCCCAGGCTGGAGTGCAGTGGCATGATCTCGGCTCACTGCAACCTCCGCCTCCTGGGTTCAGGTAATTCTTCTGCCTCAGCCTTCCGAGTAGCTGAGATTACAGGCACCTACCGCCATGCCCAGCTAAGTTTTATGTTTTTAGTAGAGACAGGGTTTCACCTGTTGCTAGGCTGGTCTCGAACTCCTAACCTTAAGTGATGTTCCCACCTCAGCCTCCTAGAGTGCTGGGATTACATATGTGAGCCACCGTGCCTGACCTCCATTTTCTGGACTGTCCCACTTCAGTATATAAAGTCCAAACATGTTTTCCACTGTATTTCAGAGATTAGAATGGACTCTGGTGCTAGTTCGTGTTCAGTACTTGTTGAGTGCATGTTTGTTAAAAATGTTGGTTTTCATGAAACGAAACACAAATATACTAATGAATATCAAATTCACATTCATATTATCTAGGAGAGGTGAGGGAGAAAGTAAAAAGCCCCTCCCCTCAAGACAGTATACTGGTGGGGAGGAGCTATCCAAAGGAAAAGCCAGAAGTTTCCTCAGCGAGGCCCAGTGTCTCATACCTGTAATCTCAATACTTTGGGAGGCTGAGGCAACAGGATCTCTTGAAGCCAGGAGTTTGAGACTATATATACATATATATATTTAGCTGGGCATGGTGACACATCCCTGTAGTCCCACCTACTCCAAATCACCAAGTGCCTGTAGTTCCAGCCACTTGGAAGACTGAGGCAGGAGAATAGCTTGCGCCAAGGAGTTCAAGGAGTGCAGTGAGCTAGGATCGCACTTCTGTACTCCAGCCTGGATGACCAAGCAAGACTCTATCTCAAAAAAAAGTTTTCTCAAGACATGTATGCTATAATTTACACCCAATACTTTTTTCCTTTCTATTAAGTCAATTCTGCACAAAATTAATAGCCACAACAGATTTGTTCCAATGTGAATCTTTTATGTTTCTAAAGTGAAGTGGTGGTCCCTGAATCTTGACTATAGGACCACACCAAACTTGGGCTGCTTCTACTTGGACAGACTTTGCCCACTCTAATCCAACATACTGGTGACAGCAGACTGACTGTATTTTGAAATGATGTCACACATCTTTTGGGGAATTGGGGGAGCATCTCTACTGACAAGATTGTATTTTCAAGCTTTTAAATGCTTCCAGCAATATTTCATTGAAAATGTAGCTCTAGTAAGTCATGTCGAAGCCTGAAGAAATACTGGGGCTTTTACAAAGTCAAGATTTTGTCCCTGCTCTGATGGCACATACCCCTAATCTATTCTTGCCTTCCATAACCTAGATGCAATCCAAAGCCAACTGTAGTCGCTCTGACTGATTTATTTGAACTGGCAGAGCTCACGTCGGTATCCTCTAAATGTTCCTTGTGATATATTCCTACACAGAAGAAGGTAAATGTAGTAATTAGGACTGTCTTATTTTATGACTAGCACTATGCAAAAAATATGGAGACATTTCCAATACAATTCTTGCGTGTTAAAAAAAATATATATATCCCTGCTTCATAGTCCTTTATCCAGGCTGACTAGAAATGCACAATAGAGTAGATTGGCCACAAAAATATTGCAGAGCACAATATCTTGCTATTCTGTGACTGTTTTAGTTAGCATTTCGACTGTCCAAAGTAAGCGCTAAATAAGGTTTTACCATGTCAACCAGTACAGTGAGTTTTGATTCCCATAGCAGACTAGTATTGGCAAGCTGGAAGCACTAGCCCCCTGACCGCTCAGAAAAATAAATGTCAAATGGCTACTGAGAGCCAGTCAGAGGAGTCTACCAACAGGGAAAACTGAGCTCTCTCCCAGTTCTTTCAGCTGAGCACTGTGGAGGGTGCTACTGGATGGGCTCATCAACCAGGGCATCCCCACCACCAGCCAGCCCCCAGGACCCTCTAGAAGAGGTGCATGGACCCCAGGGGCTTCAGTATATCCTGGGATATTATATCACAAATAATATTTGTAAGTGTTACATTTACTATTACTTAGAGTGATAATTGAATAATTCTGACTCATCAGTAAACTCTTCCAGTGTTTTAACTGTACTCTTCTGAAGAAGTTAGTAGAGTTTTTAAGAGCATCTTGATATAAGAAGAAGAATGCGGGCATTGATATCAAACAGACCTGGATTCAAATGCAGACTCCTACAAAGGACTTTATTCTATTGGGCAAGCCCCTTAACATCTCATAACCTGTTTCCTCTTTAAAATTACAATAACAGGCCAGGTGCGGTGGCTCACGCCTGTAATCCCAGCACTTCAGGAGGCCGAGGCAGGCGGATCACGAGGTCAAGAGATTGAGACTATCCTGGCCAACATGGTGAAACCCCGTCTCTACTAAAAATACAAAAATTAGCCGGGTGTGGTGGTGGGCGCCTGTAATCCCAGCTACTTGGGAGGCTGAGGGATGAGAATCGCTTTAACCTGGGAGGCAGAGATTGCAGTGATCACAAGCCTTGGTTTCTAGAATGGAACGTTCAGTTGGTATTTTGAACATCTGGTTAAAGCGCAGGAATTGCCGAGGAATTCAATTCCAGGGGGCTGTCTGACCCTGAAACCTACAGCATAAACTTATTTTTCCTACTCATCCTTCCCTCAGTCAGCTCTGTATTAGGCTGTTTCAAAGAAATAAAAGGATATAGAGGACATAGTCCCAGCCCTCCAGATGCATAATCCCCTGAAGATGCTTACAACCCAGTAAAGGTGCTCAGAATGTACTTTGTTTAGGAACATCAGTTACCAGGTGGCTCTAAGCTTTAGGACAGGAGTCGAGGCAGCTAGACACTAAAACAGTCAGGTCTGTTGTAAAACTGGGTGTTAAATGGGCCTCGAGTTTTGCAGCTGTAACAACGAGGCATCAAAATACCTTGGCTTAAACAAGATGATAATGTATTTCTTAGGATACAGTCCAGAGAGCAGTGGTCCAGAGCTATCTGCAAGGTTGCCATCTCTGGGCCTGAGGCAGCTCCCAGCTCTCATCAGGTCCCAGGCAGCAGGTAGGGATAAAAAACCATGGGAACAGATGCATTTCTTTGGAAAAGCACGGTCTAGAAGAGGCTTGTTCCTCACACGCTAGAACTCGGTCTCATGGCTGCAAGCTTCCCCAGAAGCTGGGAATTGCAGGCTCCAGTGAGCAGCCATATGCTAAGCTAAAATGACCCTAAACAACTAGCAGTTTCTACCACAGTCTACTTTGGAAGAGTGCGGGTGCCCTGGCACCTGAACCTGGTTGCCCCTCTGCTCTCTTTTCTACCTGCTTTACTGTATCCTCCTTTTGATTAGAGTCAGGCCGGGCTAGGATGTACTGGACTGTTTTGGATGTTCCATAGTGGTCAGTAAAGAGCCAAAAGCATTATTCTGATTCTTATATTTTTTTAGAAGATGATTTTGTTTCACTGTTTAATATCTGTAATAAGTACTATGGAGGATAGGATATAATTTTATTTTCTTGTGTTCGCAATACATTTTTATTGTAAAATATTTTTAAGTTCATTTTCCTCTTAAGCCTTAATAGTCTGGTTTTTGAAATCCTGCAAATATTGTTTAAATTTTAAAAATAAAATCCTTGTATTGAACTTTTCATGCTATTATCCCCTTATAAATAGTAATGGAAATCACTAAATACGCCCAATATGAGTAATTAATGTTGTTCTGATATCCTGAATGTTGTGTTTCTATTTCCTGACTTCTCAGTTCCTGCATTTGGGAAAATTGTTGTGCTACTCCAGGGTTTTAATTTTAGTTTATTTTTATAATATCGCCAATTTTCTCTCCAGAGAATTCAGAATCTCAAGTTAATATTTGTAAGGCTATTGAACACAGATTTTTTCCCCATTGCCGGGAAACCTTTTTTCTTTACAGTTTATAATTGGAAGTGAGCACAGCTCAAAGTACAATCTCAACAACAACAAAAAACATTTCTTTTTAAGGAGACAAAGTTGTTCTATCCTCAAACATTTTGATTTTTTAAGAGTAGAATAATTATTTATCTTGTTCAACATTTTATTCTCAGTACCTTGTAGAGGGGCTGTCATGTGATAAGTGTAGTACTCAAATAGTTGTTGACTAAATCATATTTACATGTGTAAATTTAAAAAAATCCCCATTTGTAATCTCTATCCTCAAAGCTATTAAAGTACTTAAAATATTTCGACTGTAGTAACTGCCTCCTGATACTCAATACATTCACATATAGCAGCCACACACATATACTTAAGCACACCCTTGTGTATGGACAAGGAGCGTACATACACATATGTATTTGTGTGGCATTACGCTGTGGCAACTGCAGCTCTTGGAAACACACTAAAATTATACTTGAATGTCTCTGCATAAGAAAGAGCCTGTATTTTGCTCTTTAGGCCCTCACACTCAACCTTATTTGCTGTAGTTTGAAATATGGGTTGAGTTTCTCTTATCTGAAATGCATGGGACCAGAAGTGTTTTAGAGTTCAGATTTTTCTTTTAACTTTTGGAATATTTGCAAAATATACATACCAGTTGAGCATCTCTAGTCCCAAATATCTGAATATTGGAGCATTTTGAATTTTGGGTTTGCTGGTTAGGAATGCTTAACCGGTATATATTTGGTATCTTTGTATTTTTGTGGAATGTATTTTAGATGTGCACATTTGGTTACATTAGTGGTAGAGGCTAAAGAGAGGAGAAGGGACCAAAGAACAAGAAAGAGAGACACAAGATCAAAATTAGAGGAACAGTGACAGCAGCAGCTGATGGTCTTGTGTCAGGGGAAGAGACAGAACAACTGCAAGATAGGTCTGGGGGCTAATGGTGTCTCCATGCAGTTGTGAATGTTCATAGTGGTGCTTTCAGTCATCAAGAAAAGTCTGTGTTCTGTTTATTCTGGTTAGTAAGGCAGAAAATAAGTAATAGTACTAGAGTCATATTTGAAATCAGAAAATAAATTGGCATTTGAAGGATAAACTTTGGATATCCAGAAATTGTAATCCTGCAGAACAGCTCTTGACTCAAAGATGAGAGAAATGAAAAATTATTAAGTAATGCAAAGGACCAAGGTAGCCAGTTTTCAAATGTAATGCATTAAAAGGTCATAACTCCCTTGGGAGAAGAGCACTGAGAGACCAGGGTAGTTCTCCGTATGTGGTTACTCTCACCCAGAAAGGCAAGGTAGAATTTTGTTATTAGAATGATAATTAGTGTTCACTGAGCAGTTACTATGGGTATCACTGTGCAGGTGATGACATGTGTACCTCATTTAATTTCTCATCACTTTGCAGTTTAGGAATTACGAGGATTATCTCATTTGAAATGAGAGGAAACTGAGGTGTAAATTGGTTTTTAAAGCTGTTGATGGTCACACACAATGCATAAGCAATCAGCCTGAATTCTCCTCCCCACCCCTAGTCCACCACTACTCACAGAGCTTATGCTCTTGCCAGGGCTTGCTAGAGTCATGCTTAAGTGAAGCAAAACCACCTCCTAGCTTTGTGGCTCCAAGGCAGCCAGCCGGGTAGTGTTTCCAAGCCTCAGTCTGCCTGTTAGACAGTGGGTGTAAGAGCAATTAGTTGACTGCCTATTGCATAGGGACATTGTAAGACTCATGAGTGTAAAGTTTCTTAGAAATCCAAAAACAATTTTGTAAAAAGGATTGTTATAAAGCATTGTTATGATATCCTTATAGTCAGCAGAATAAAAATATATTTATTTCCTTTTGGGAAGTATTATATAAGATTATGCACTAAGAAATAAGAATTAGAGTAATTTAGTCCTAAATATTGTCAAATTAGAAATTTTAATTTGATTTTCCCCACCATAAATATTCTCTTACCTTCCCCTCCCCCAGCTCAACAAGAAAAGTTCTTGTTATATTGTATTAATTTCATTCTGATGATATATAGGCTGCATAAAAAAGACAGCAAGGGTAATGAATTTGCTTCTTACACTGATCAGTGAATATGGTATGAATTGAACATCCCACCAGGAGCCAGAAGGTCCTGTATTGTCATTCAGTTGTCTCTTCAACCCAGTAAATACGGAGTGTTTCTCTGCCGCTACTCCAACTTACCTGTTATCCATAGGTGTTGGATGAGTTCATGTTCCTCATCTGTTGGAGCTTCAGAACACAAAAACTGTGTCAAGAGGGCCCTTTTTAACTGCAGGTGGAAACAGAGCAATAGCCATGAAGTGACTTTGAAGGAAGCTGGAGCTTAATGAATGAAAGTCCCCTGTCCCACCTAGAGCCATCTACTCTCCAAGGCCTCTCATTCACAGGACTAGGATTTGGTTCCATCTTCTGAATGTACACTGCCGTTGGGCACCCAGAGATCCAGCACTTGTATTTTTTAGTCCAAAGTATAAAAGAGAGCAGGCCTAACCATTTTTGTTTGTTTGTTTGTTTGTTTGTTTGTTTGTTTGTTTTTGAGCCACTGGACACAAGGCAATTGGGTATTCCTTCTGATTAGCTTTTGTTAGCTCAGGAGGAAGCCTTTCATCACTTCCCCCTTTGCGGGCTCAGCTTCCTCACCAGGCATCTGGGCCTTCACTCTCTCCCTCTGTACTCCCTTTGACAAAAGTTTCCTTTTCCTGTTCCCTTAGCTTTGTCCTTTTTGCACTTTCTGTAATCCCACCAGCAGCAGTGTTCCCTTTTGTTTGGAAATAAGGACGAGAAAGAAAGGGAGGTAGAGAAGAGTTTTAAAATTTTGAGAAATGAATAAATATGTTCTTTTAAGTCATAAACCGCTGAAGGTCAAGTGCCCTTGTTAAATATTGTAGAGCGCTAATAAAATCTCATGAACCTAATACTTCTGATGTAACAGAGCATAGCTATTATGGAGTCTAAGCAGTTGCAGAGGTTAGGATTTTCCTAATAATAACTGCATTCAATTCATAATCTTCACACTTATTTAAACCTGTTTCTAGTCATTTTTCATCATATCCATGAATAATTATAGCTACTCATTCTTATATCCATATATAACTGCATATTTACCCCCTAGGTTTATGCTTGATTTAAACCTGGTACCATAGTTATTCCTAATTGTAAACTGATGATGAGATTTCACATGTGTATTGCATAATTTAGTTAGTTCAGTGTTTGTAAAAATTGTTTGAAGGTAAAATATTTTCATAAATGCCAAGAATTATGATTACTTTTGTCATGTAATTTCTAAGACTCAGTTTCTCCTACATATAGTTCCTCTCTTAAGGAAGGTTTATACACAGTGCCTTTTAAAAATATTTCAAGATTGGAAGCATATTTTTGGTTGTAGTACATACTGAATTATTCTTGCTGGTTTGAATCTTGAAGAAAATGAAATGTAAATTCAGATTAAATTGGTGTCTCTTTAGTACCCAGAATGTGTTTTTGACATTTGGATAGTGCCCATTAAATTCTTTGTATTTGACTGTCGATTATTTTTAAAACGTATTCTGAATTTGTGTGTCTATTCTGGGTTTTATTTGAACTGAATTTTAGTTAAGTAAAGAATTTTGATATACTTTAAGTGGCATTAAATAAAATGAAAAAGAGTGATTTCAAATATTAATCTTTTTAGATTCTTTTGCCATATGTTCTTTTCCCAATTTATTTTGTCATATATAGTTTCCTTTTGTTCAGATGTCATTTTTCTTTGGATATTTGCTTTACTCTCTTCGCAAGATTATGAAAACTGTCTCTTCTGTAACTGCATTCAGAGTGAAACCTGCAAACAGGAAATGCCCAGGTAAAGATGGTTAGATGGCAAAAATAGTAAGCACTGCATATTTAAATGTGATGCTTTTGAAACCTTTTTTTAAGTAATCACAAGATATTTGGGAGTTTGGTTGTCCTTCTCAGTACACAGGAAAGAAACGTGAAATTTTGGTTGAGAGAAGTAGCACCATAGGGCAGGAGCCAAAAAATGTAGCAGTAGGCAGCCCAAGAGAGGTGTCAAATTCAAGCTAATTTCACTTTTGAGAACAAGATTTCCTCTCAGACAGTGCAGCTCAGAGGATAGAAGATAAGCACAGAAAAACAGCATGGGATCTTTGAGGTGGGCACAGGTTAAGGATAAAGAGCAAGGGGATGTGATTTACACACATAGAGACAGTGTGAAACTAGGCCTGGAGCACTGCAGAAATGCTGACATCTCGAAGTTGAGAGAAGAAAAGGTCAGAGGATTGGATTCACAATGAGGCTATAGTAAGTTAAAAGGCTTCTTTTTTATGCAGTAAGATAAGAAATAGAAGGTACGCACACTGGAAAGGAAAAGTGAAACTGTTTTTCACAAAGGATATTACTGTGTATATAGAAAATTCTTGAGCAGGAATGAGCAAACTATAGCCTACAGTCTAAATGCAGTCTACCATCTATTTTTTTATCACCTATGACCTAAGATGACTTTTATATTTTTGGGCCATGGAGGGGGAGGGCGGTGGTAAGTGTAAGATGGCACAACCATGTTGGAAAACAATTTGACAATTTTTTATAAAGTTGAAACACATTTACCATATGGCCCAGCAGTTCTCCTGGGTCACACATAAGAATCAAAGAAAAAGTATGTCCACACAAAAACTTGTCTATTATTTGTGAGTAATAGCACTGTTATTCACAAATACCCACCAAACTAGAAACCACTTAATTGTCACTGGTGAATTAATAAATTATATTCGTAACATACAACAAGAAAAAAGAACCCAACCATTGATACATACACCATGGATGAATCTCAAAAATAAGCTGAGTGAAGGAAGTAAGTCAAACCTAAAAGAGTACGTACTGCTTTACTCCGTTGATAGAAATTTTAGAGCAGGCAGAATTCATCTGTAACAACAGAAAGCAAGTCCATGATTGCTGGGGAGCAGAGGGAGGGGCAGTACTGCAAAGGAGCTAAGGCAATTTTGCGGGTTGGTGGCATGACCAAAATATTCTGAATCTGATTGGAGCTGTGGCTCGTTGTCGTGTACATTTAGTAAAACCCCTAATGCTGTGCCTTTAAAATGGGGGCATTTTATTGTATGTAAGTTATATCTCAATAAAGTTGACTTTTTAAAACACATTAACATATTTTTAAGAATCACAGTAAGACCTGGCTTAAACTAGATTGTGAGCTTCCATAGAGCCCAGACTCTTGGATAGACACTGTTTTACAAAACTTCAGCATACAGCTTAATATTAGGCACCCAAAAAATATTTTTGAGCAGATCCCTGAGCGAAAGAAAGAAACAAGACAGCACATTAGGCTGAGCGTTGAGGAGTGAAGCTCCGTGAAGTCGGCCAGCAAGGCTCAAGGCCAGAGTTCAAGTCTGTGCTGAGGCTGGGTAAAGCTGTTGGACATAAAACTTTTTGTTTTAGGTTTGTTCATCTTAACGTTTATTTTTCTATTGGAGGTAAATATGTGTGATGTAATCTACTGTGACTAGAATTACAGATAAAGTCTTTTGAATGGCAGACAGGGATTCAGACTATTGACCGCCTATGGAGTACACTGTATAGGAAACAATTTTATTGAAATAACGTAAGGAGCCTGAATTGGTAGTTTTAATAAAATCAAGACTGACTCATCTATTTGAGGACCAGGATTATGGAAATAACATCTTATGCTTCAGGAGTATTTTAAGGTTGGAACAGTTATACTCATATTTATGAAAAAACAAAATTTGTGCATAAGTAAAATTTTAACCCTGTAGAAAAATAATATTTTTATTTGGCTTCTTTATGTTAACCCTGAAGAAATTCCTTTAGATTATACAACTTCATGAATGTTAAGTTTCACTCCTCCAGCCACCCAGAATGCCAAAAGGAAAGGCGGCCAAGGGAAAGAAGTGGCTGTGTCCCCTGCTATTGCGGAGAAGCAGGAGGCCAAGAAAGTGATGAATCCCCTGTTTGAGAAAAGGCCTGAGAATTTTGGCATTGGACAGAATATCTAGCCCAAATGGGATCTTACCCACTTTCTCAAATGCCCCTGCTACATCAGGTTGCAGCAGCAAAGAGCTGTCCTCTATCCGGAGCTGAAAGTACCTCTTGCGATTAACCAGTTCATCCAGGCTGTGGACCTCCAAACTGCTACTCAGCTGCTTAAGCTGGCCCATAAGAGACAAAGCAAGAGAAGCAGCAGAGACTGTTGGCCTGGGCTGAGAAGAAAGCTGCCGGCAAAGGGCACATCCCTACTAAGAGACCACCTGTCCTTCGAGTAGGGGTTAACACTGTCACCACCTTTGGAGAACAAGAAGGCTCAGCTGGTGGTGATGGCACATAACATGGATCCCATTGAGCCAGTTGTCTTCCTGCCTGCCCTGTGTCCTAAAATGGGGGTTGCTGACTGCATTATCAAGGGGAAGGCAAGCCTGGGATGTCTGCATAGGAAGACCCTGCATGACTGTTACCTTCACACGGGTTAACTTGGAAGACAAAGGAGCTTCGGTTAGCTGGTGGAAGCTATCAGGACCAATTAACAATGACAGATATGATGAGATCCACCATCACTGGGGAGGCAGTGTCCTGAGTATCAAGTCTGTGGCTTGCTTTGCCAAGCTGGAAAGGGCAAACTTAACTTGCCACTAAACTGGGTTAAATGTGCGTGGTTGAGTTTTCTGCACATAAAAATAATAAAAATTCTCCTTCCAAAAATAAGTAAGTTTTCAGGATTATCAGAAAGGTACTTTTACAGGGGTGGATCATGTTTTATTTCATGTCTAAAAAAATAGGCTTGAGTCAGTGTATTCTGCTTTTTAATCTTTTTAAATTTTATTTACAATATTTTTCAGAGTTTTTGGGAAATTGTTTAGTGGCCCTGCACCTACGTTCCTGTGAGGGACGAGTGCTTTGGTTGAATATGTTCCTCCCCACCACCACCCCTAGATTTAGACCTCTTCCCCCACCCTTTGCTATTCCACACACTAAGGGCTGCTGGGCCTGCAAGTGATTGGGTGTCATTGCCCCTCTGCTTGAAATTCAGAACAGAGAACTTTTTTTCTTATAATATTTTAATAAGCAGAGGGAGGAGGTAAAGATTGATTTAACTGAATGGCCCAGTATTTTAATTTTCCATGTTGACCAGTATGGAAAGGGTCATTAGTATTCCAACACTCATATTTTGCATTTATTCACAAAAGTTTAAAAAGATTTTTTGATTTAATTCTGATGTTTTTATTGAAGTGATAGTAGTTTATTTTCATAAAACATGTTTTTGTTTTTCATTATTGCTTAAATTCTGTGAATTTATAGAAACAAAACATTTAAGTTGTGAAAACTACTTAAGACTATGCCTAATAAATGCATGGTTGTGGTTTTAAAATTATTCAACCTAATGTAAATAATATTTTATCTCCTAGCATTGTCACTAATGGGAGTAGTATTGTCCAACATAGGAGGGTCAGGCACAGATGGAAGATCAAAATCTCACTCTCCTGAGGCTCCATCTATGGCTGTGCTCTCTGAACAAGGTTGCATTTATAGATCTCTCAGAATAAAACTTTATCTTTCTGCCAAGAAGAAGTTAACCCATCTATTAATGTGGAAAAATGTTGCTTCAAACACAGAAGTCTCTTTGTAATGTGTATCAAAGTGGATTCATGAATTAATCTATAGCAGTATTTTGCCAGAGTTGTAAGAATGTCATTTATAGCTTACAAAGTGATAACTTAATAAAAAGAAAATATGAACATGTGTGTTAATAAAGGCAAGCTTACTGAGGTATAATTTATGTAAAATAAAATTTAATGAGTTTTGACAAATGAATGTAGTCATGTAACCATAATCTATATATATAACATTTTCATCACCCCAGAAAATGTTCTTTAAAGCAGTTTTCAAACAATGGTTGTGAGTCCTTGGACAAACACAGTGTGACCCAACAAGCACTTTGCCGCCAGGGCTGACTCCCTGATGGGGTGTGATTTCTAGTCCTGCTGTTTGGCTGCATTCTCAGCAAAGGTGGCAACTTGGGATCATGTTAATGTAAGACCCTGTCTGTTCTGGTAGACTGGTGGGGCCTGTCTACTTCTCAGACTTAGTGGAGAATTCCTGCAACTCTGTGTCCCAATGAGAAACAGTGTTTGAAATTTTTTATCACTCAGGTTCTTAAACTGTGGATTTTAAATTTTTGCAGGATTGGACATTCATTGATTTAGATACATTTACGAAGTAATATTTGTTGTTAGTTTAGAATTACAAAATGAACACTTTGAGAGAAAGCTTATAAAGGTCTAGGAAACAAATGTGGTGCCCTTCTGGGAATTTACAACTTAGGCAACCTGGCCTTTTAAAGATACACATAACAGAGAAAGAAGACTACATTGCCTTGCTGTGTTATTTATGTTTTTTAATATAAAAAATTTGACCATATATTCAAATTACAATGCATGAATCACCATTTTTTAGAATAAGATTTTACAAATACAGTTGTCATTATTTTCACTATTAAGTATTAATTATTATTCTATAATGTAACTCTGATTTGCTTTTAGGCTTACATGGAAAAAAGTAATAAGAATCTTGTCAGGCCTGTGGTCTTTGGGTCAGCCTTATAAAATTAATTAGAGCTATTAAGCAGGCACACCATTTATTTGGCCATTAAAGCTCTAGACAGAAAACCCCAAACTGTTTGCTTCTAGGTTGTTAGAGATAAAACATTAATTAGCATTACCATTGCCTCTCTGAATCTTCCCTTTTCCCTGTAGTGGACAGTGCAAGTGGGGGAGCCAATTGCTAGACTGTGAAGCCATTCCCAAGGTAATTAATCATATTGACAGGAACTTAGCTACCTGTTGCTCTACTAAAACCATCTCCGTCAGTATTCTCCCTCTGGTATTCAGTCACCCTTGCCTTTCCTAACCCTAAAGACTGAAACATAACCAAGATTTAAGAGAGAGATAACAGCCATTTATTTACTCTAACTCCTAAGGGAAAATAGTATTTTCCTAAAGAGTAATTTCCTAAAATAAAGGCATATCTGTTTGTAAAATATTTTTACTTTATGCAGAAGTATTTTTTAAATCTTTGCAACTATTTGTATTTGCTAATTTACCAGTACTTACTCTACTTAGCTGTACCATCAACCTCATTTTTAAAATTTTGTTTAAAAGTTAATTATACTTATTTGTAAATGAAAAAATCAAAATAAGTATCTCACATTTACATATTAGCTTCAGAAAAGTAATTTTACAGCTTTTGTGATATTAAGTAGTAATTTTGAAAGAACTATAACTTTTTTATAGATAGGATAGTCTTATTATAAATTAATATACTGTCTGTCTAAACTGTGGTCGTGGGAGGCAGAATAATGTTCTCCTCCCCAGAGATTTATTATCCCAACGCTTGGAGCCTGTAAACGTTAGCTTATTTCAAAACTTTATGGGTGTAAATAAGTTAAAAAATCATGAGATGGTGAAATTATCCTGGATTATCCAGGTGAGTTTTAAATGCCATCACAAGTATCTGTCTCTGAGAGAGGCAGAGGGACACACACACACGAGAAGGCTCTGTGAAGGTGGAGGCAGGGATTGGAGAGATGTGGCTGCAAGCCAGGGAATGCCAGCTGTCCCCAGAGCCTGTAAGGGGCAAAGAAGAGGTTTTTCCCTACAGCCTCTAGAATGAGTACATCCCAGCTTACACCTTGATTTCAGCCCAGTGAAACTGATTTCTGATTTCCAGCTTCTAGAACTGTGAGAATAAATTTTTGTTGTTCTATTCCACCAGGTTTGTGGTGATTTGTTACAGCAGCCGTAGGATGCTACTACAGATTTTAGCATCAGGAAGGGGAGTACCCTTGTAACAAATACCTAAAAATGTGGAATTGCTGTGGAATTGGATAACGGGTAGAGTCTGGAAGAATTTTTAGCCCCATGATAGGGAAAGCCTAGATTGCTTTAAACAAAATATTGGTAGAAATGTGGGTATTAAAGGTGGTTCTGATGAGAGCTCAGAAGGAAATGAGGAACATGTAATTGGAAACTAGAGGAAAGAAAGGTGATTTAATATTTACAGGCATACCTTGGAGCTACTAGTTCAGTACTAGACCACTGCACTAAAGCTGATATTCCAATAAAGTGAGCCACATAGCCACATAATTTTTTTTGGTTTCCCAGTGCATATAAAAGTTATGTTTACACTATACTGTAGTCTGTTAAGTATGCAATAGCCTTATGTCTAAAAACCAATGTACATGCCTTAATTTAAAACTGTATTGCTAAAAATGCTAGTGAAATGATCACATATTGTTGGAAAAAAAAATGTGCCAATAGACTTGCTCAACTCAGGGTTGCCGCAGACCTTCAATTTGTAAAAGATGCA
Source organism: Theropithecus gelada (assembly GCF_003255815.1). Lineage (NCBI taxonomy): Eukaryota > Metazoa > Chordata > Mammalia > Primates > Cercopithecidae > Theropithecus > Theropithecus gelada. The sequence goes on from NC_037680.1 coordinate 34,918,114, forward strand.
ATAGCCGCAGAGAGTAATGAAGTGAAGTGCAGTGAAACAAGATAGGCCAATACTGGTAGAAAACTTAGCTGAATTGTCTCTCCCAGTCCTGTAGAAAGCATGTAAATGGTGGACTTGGATATTTTGGTAAAGAGATTTCCAAGCAGAGCGCAGAAGTTACAGTCTGGTTTCTTCTTGCTTCTAATAACAAAATGTGAGAGGAAAAACAAATCAAGGGGAAACCTCTCAAGCAAGAATGAATCACAGTTTGATAATTTGGAAAATTCTCAGCCTGTCCAGGTTGCAAAAGATGGTAAAATTAGGAGATTCACTTTTAGGAAAGTACTCCAGAGAGAAGGTCAAGGATGTAACTAGATAACCTTTGACTAGTGCTGAAGATATCAAGCATGTGACTCAACAGAAATCAGGAGTGGAGATGAAATTATCCAGGGAAGATCAGTGGAGGACCCACTTGTTTAATGGCAAAAATACACAGGAAACCCACAGGTTTTTTGGAAGTGTTTTATCAGCAAAAATACTGCCAGCTTGAACTGAAAAGGACAGAGACAGGATGAAATATAAGATGGCTGTTAGACTTACCAAACTATACAGGCTTATCAAAACAGTGCTCAGTTGCAAATATGTGCTACCCTTAAGGTAAAGGAAAAATGACTTCAAGGATACAGCTTTGGCCTAAAGTCATATTCTCAGACTTTAAACCTTGCCCCGCTGGGTTTTGAAATTAGGAAAGGTGACTCCTTTATTCTTTCCATTTTTGTTTTCCTTTTGGAATGGGAGTGTCATAACTGTTATCCTGTGTCTATCCCACCACTGTATTTTGGAAGCAGATAACTTATCTTTTAGTTTCACAGAATCAATAGTTGGAGAAGAATTTTGCTCCGGGATGTATTATACCAAAGTCTCCCCTGTACCTGATTTAGATGTTTAGATGATGAGATTTGGGATTTTTGAGCAATGAAATTTATGTGAGATTTGACCCTTCTAGTTGATGCTGTAATGGTTTGAGACTTTTGGAGATGTTGGAGTGGGTTGCATATATTTGGCACATGGGACAGACATGAATTTGTTTCTTTAAAATCTGGTTATTCTCCTACCTTTTGGGTTCTCAAGCTAAGTAGGTGGGGTCAGCATTTTCCTTGCTTCCCAGTTGTTGCCTGCCTTTACACGTTCCTGGCTCCTTTGAGACTTCTATGCCTGGCTTTACCATGCTTCCTCCTCTCTCCTGACATTCACTACCCTTCTGGCACTCACTATCATTCACTGAAGGTTCAGCTCTTGGCCGCCTTCTCCAGTTCACTTCTGCTATGGGTCCGTAGGTGACTTCAGTATCTACCCAAACAGCCCATCAAGTCTCTGGTGGGGCAGCCCCTTGGCTTTCTCATCTTGCATTTCCTTTAGACATTATATTCTTAGGCCACAAACTCCTGTCCTTCAGTTCACTTTCTTAGTATTCATTCAGAATTTTTTTTTTTTTTTTTTTGAGGCACAGTCTAGCTCTTTTGCCCAGGCTGGAGTGCAGTGGCGCAATCTCGGCTCACTGCAAGCTCCGCCTCCTGGGTTCACGCCATTCTCCCGCCTCCTGAGTAGCTAGGACTACCGGAGCCCACCACCACGCCTGGCTAATTTTTTGTACTTTTAGAAGAGACGAGGTTTCAGCGTGTTAGCCAGGATGGTCTCAATCTCCTAAACTCGTGATCCGCCTGCCTCAGCCTCCCAAAGTGCTGAGATTTACAGGTGTGAGCCACCATGCCCTGCCAGAAATAATTCTTCATCAGAAATTGCTATCCATTGGTCTTGCCACTTTCTCTATATCTCAAGCAACCCTACTTTTAATATACCAAACTCTTATGGCCCAAGAATAGGGAAGGTAGATTTCTTTAGAGAAAAATCAAAATGCCACACCTGGAAGAAAGGTACAAAGATGTTAAGTAGCAAGAACAATAGGGGTCCACTACATAATACTTGCATGGTGCATATATTGTGTTATGATTTTTTGCTATTGTTTAAACTAAATAATCCTGAGTATTTTAATTGTGTGAATAACTTCCAAAGACTATTTCTTCTTAAAAGCTGTGTTTAAATGTTAGTACATGTTTTCTTTAGTGAAATGATATTTTCTAATTGTTCTCTAGGTAGTTCAGGAAGCTTCCCAGGCTCCTAAGAAGGTGAAATGCAACATCAGCAAAAATGATCTATACCAAGTGACCTGTGCCAATCTTATGTAAATTATAAGTGCTTGTAAAGTAATTAAGGTTTGAGTTGTTCAGTCCATTTTTTGTCTGTGAAGCCTGTCTGTGGTGTCTTTGTAATTGTGAGCCAGCTGTTCTCCTGCTTAGCAGGTTTCAGGGACACCACCTTTCCCATACATGTGTATATTAAATAAATGTTAGCTAATTTTAATAATAAAGCAAGATGTAATTCGATCTGCTACAGAAACATCATACTCTGCATTACAGATACAAGTGTAAATAATTTGGAGTAGACACACACCACTGGATAGCTCCGTTAGCATCAATAACTAAGAATTGGTTGTATAAAAATAACCTTACATAATAAATGCTTCTCTGTTCTTTCATTTAAATATTTCCGAAATGTTTTACTGCCTCCAACACAATTTATACCCAAGTGCAGAAAATGTTTGTTAAATGTGTTGTATTTGGATGTGAAGATGGATGGTAAGAGTAATTCACACTCATCTAGATTTGCCTTTGATTGATTTTCTGATTGTCATGGGTTTTGTCCATGCCACCTGTGTCATCACCTGGTCTCACTTTTGGTCATGATATAATTCATAGGCTGGCTAACAGTTTGAGTTGTACAACCCACAGATATAAACTGCTTTTTTCTTCTGTGGCCTATTTTTTGTTTGTTCTCAAAATACCATCCCAGCTGAGCTAATAGGCCAAATCCAAGTATAATCTACTCTGAGACTGAGCTTGGTTTTTTCCAGAGCTTATTTTGGACACTGCTGATCTAACTCAAGATACTTTAAAACTCCTGATCAAATTCTAAGGACAGTGCATTTATATTCTGTCATAATTAACAGTGAACAATTAAAGACATTTATGAATCAGAGCCAAGATTCAGTATTTGCTAGTGATAAAAGGCAATGTCTTACTTATCATATTATTACACTGTGACATTGGCAAGTTTTGAAATAGCTTAAAGATGTCTGCCTTATTTTCTAAATAAGAGGGAAATGGGTTACAAACAATTAAACACATCTCAGTGTGATTGTATGTGTGAAAAATATCTTCATATCGGGTAGTTTAGTTTTTAAAGTTCCTTCAATGCACTAATGGCGTACAATTTAGTTTAACAGCTTGGTGTGTTGTAATCAAGAGTGTGAATAGGCAATCAAATACTTCTCTGAGATTCTGCTCCCCAAAGAATTCCTGGGAAGCCTGTTGCTATGGTGCAGTCTCACCTGGGACTTGTTTAGTGTCTTTCTCAATCAGATATATTGACAAAAATGAGCTTAAAAACAGAACTCATAGAAAATCCAGAATGGAGAAATTCGGATACATAAATGAAGCAATGTGACTCTCTGTTTTTTTTTTTTTAACTTGTGCTTACCAATTCTTGTTTGTCATCCCAAGAGTCTTAAAATCTACGAAAGATATTACTCTCTCACTGTAACGGATGCTGGATGTCATAGAAGGCTCTGTTTATCAGATGAGAAACTGTGAAGATGATAATCTGTAAAACCCTGCAAACTAGATTTTCTATACCCAAAGCTGCTTCCCTGGAACTTTGGCAGCTGTGATAATTGTTGCAGACCTTCACTGTTTGGTACTGCCACCGTATTTAGATAATGTCAAAGAAAGGCTTATGAGTCACAGTTATTAAATTGCAGGAGACGATCATGTCAGAGTAAAGCCAGGTAGTGAGACCTCTGATGGGTTACTCAGGCTTATATTGTTTTTAAGAGATTATTATCTTGTCCCTTCCACCTTGAAATCAATTTCATTTCCACACCCTGGAGATCATGGCATGGGGCTGAATGAGTGATAAAGAACACCAACTCTGGAGTCACACCTTCTAACTGCATATCCCTACCTTGCCATCTACTTGGTGTAACCTTAGATATTCATGATCTACATCTCTAAAATGAGGGGACTAGTAATATATTCCTCACGGGGTGGATGTAGAATTTAAGGGTAATAATAACATATTCCTCATGGGGTGGTTGTAGAATTTAAATAAAAGATGCTTCACCCGTAGAAATTATTCATTGGGTGTTGGCTATATTCACACTTTTGATATGCATAGAAAGCCTTAGTATATAGTATGTAGCTCATTGTATGCACTTAATAAATAATAGTAATACTATTATCATGATACCTTAAATGAGTCTGTGTCAGATGCAGACTTACTGAAAACTTAGGAGGAAATATAAGGGAATGGCTAAAATTTGACTATCATAAATTTTAGTTGTATGAATGAATGAGCCGGGGTAGTGAACCAGAAAACATCAAGTCATTCTCTATACTGCCGTGAAGTATACACATGCAAGGTTTCTGGGACTGAAGTCATCCTAGCAGCCTTTTCAGTGAAAATGTTGCTGTTCTTAAATCTAGCTAAGTACATGCCATTTTAAAACACAGTGTTTTTCAAATTAATGTGTGCTGCTGAGAAAATGTCAGGTTTTGCTAGATCCTGTATTTTTACCTATTGTTTGATATTCATGTCATTCATAACATAATACTATTAAAATGCTTTGTTTTTATTGTAATGCATTAGTTCATTTTAAAAGATAAGTGTCACAGATGTGTAGTAAAGTGATAAGTTAGGTTTAGATCCAAGGAGAATGAGAGATGGAATGGGACCTATTTACGTTTGTGTGTGGAAGGTGGTGGAGCTATTTAAGAGGATGCTTGAGTTTGAAGAAGGCAGCTGATTACAGATTGCTAGAATTTGTGAGAGTAAACTTAATGTTCTGCAGGTGTATACCTTGAGATGATTGTAGATCATCCCCAAGAAGAGACCCATTAGATAGTCAGACACATGGACTTGCACCTTGGTCAGGAAGATCTAGGTCGAAGTTGTCGATATGAGATCCACAACTACATAGCCATTACTTGAAGCCATGGGAGCAGCAGAGGCATGAAGAACACAGGCCCTACAGTGATCCTCAGGGAATCTAGTCCCCAGTGTTCCCTGTGCACCATATGACCGTGGCTCTATCTCCTCTGAATAATAAGTGTTAACAGTTCCTACATCATAGGCACAATTACTGAGAAATCATTGCCTTTCAATCAATTTGATTTGAAGACTTAGAATGACAGGTAGCACATAGTACATGCTTTTAGTACATTTTGGCTGATGTTGTCACTATTATTATTGAGGGACTCACCTAGGGAAAATTTCTAGAGCAAGTAGAAAACTGGAAAAAGCAGTATTTACAAGAGGCGGGGAAGGAACAGGATTCTATGAAGGAGACAGTATAGCCAGAGGAGGTAGGATGGGCAAAAAATAGAAGGTGATATCAGTGAAGCCAGAGGAAGGATGAATGTCAAGGAGGATGTCATCAGTGATTTTGAAGGATGCAGAAACGTCAGGGTAGATAGATGGAGAACGGAAAAGTGCCCTTTGGATGTAGCCACCAAGAAATGGTTAGTAACCTTGGGGAGAACAGTTGGTACAGAGTTTAGAGCAGCAGCCAGATAACAGAGTTGAAGAGAAAATGAGACCTGAATAAGTGGAGAGTCCTTGAAATATGTGTGTCTGGAAAGGGAAACAGGAAGTGTCTGAAGTGAAGGACTGGGGAATCCAGGCACTGTCAGAGAGTGATGCGATGGTCAGGCTGAATATGGAAATACCTAAAGAGAAGGTGAAGGTGTCGTGGGTGCTACTGCAGGCTGTAGAAGTTCTGAGTAGTTTAGGAGGTCCCCAAGCAAAATGTGTAAGGGAGGATCAGGGTCAGTGCTTCAGTAGAAGGGTTCCCTTTGGAAACCACTGCCTCCTGAGTGAATGGGAGGACTTTAGAAAAAGCTGACCACAGCTACATTGGTGGTACTTCAGAGAAAAGTCTCGCCTGCTATGTAGGAAGTTGGGTTAGTTTGTTCTCTTTTGTGGGAAACCGCAAACTCTCCTGAATAGAAGGCCTTGTCTGTTTTTAGATTTCAGACTCCAGTGTGAGTTGCAAGGATCCTAGGATATTTCTTGTGAAGAGCAAAAATTGCCCAGTGAAGTATTGATTCCTTCATGGTTCCTGGACTTGTTCACAGAACCACTTTTCTCCCTACAAGGCCCAAGAGAATTGGGGTCAACCCATGGCTTGCCCAGAGGTGATCCTTTCTATAGCCCCTTTATTCACTTTGCTGATGAATTCAGAAGGTTGTGGGTCTCGGTGGTAGACTGTGTTGTCCTTTCTTTCCAAAGGGACCCAGTCTTCTAACCCTGTTAACACACATGCTTGCAGGGAGACAGGCAGGCACTGTCCCAGGCGTTAAGGTTGACGATATCCCTGGGGAGGTACGGGCCAGCGTGCTGGCCGCTGTTTGCAGGAGCCTCAAGCCCTACACGGGAGCCCTGACCTAGCCTGGCACTCTGCGGAGGATTTACACCAAGCATTTGGTTTAGAGATAGCATTATCTTGCAATTTCGGCTTCCTGCTTCTGGAAGGAGAGAAGACTGTTATGGAAGTAAACTTGATCTTTTCCTGTGTATTAACTGGAGGTAGGGAATTGTTACCATGAAAACTGCCCAGAGTAGCTTCAGAAAACAAGGGCAAAGAGTTTTTTTTTTGTTTGTTTTTGAGTATTTTCATAAAATTGACAAAGGAATTTCTTAAAAGAGTAATATGATGGGAAATACTGAATTAAGACTTTAAGTTATCTTAAATCAGTATCTGAATATTAAAGAACAACACAAATGTACCCACCATCCCTGTACTGGACTCCCTTTTTTTTTTTTTTTTTTTTTTTTTTTTGGAGATAGAGTCTCACTCTTTCTCCCAGGCTAGAGTGCAGTGGTGCGATCTTGGTCACTGCAACCTCCACCTCCTGGGTTCAAGAGATTCTCCTGCCTCAGCCTCCCGAGTAGCTGGGATTACAGTCATGCACCACCACGCCTGGCTAATTTTTATATTTTTAGTAGAGACAGGGTTTCACCATGTTGGCCAGGGGGGTCTTGAACTCCTGACCTCAAGTGATCTGCCCGCCTCAGCCTCCCAAAGTGCTAGGATTACAGGCGTGAGCCACCATACCTGGCCAGCATTGATATTTTGATGTCTGCAGACTGGCTATATAAAGAAATCATACATTTTAATTTTGTAAGGGTTATTAGAGTACCTAATCTGTATAAATTACTTGCTTTGAAGTTAAATAAATAGAGCATTATGGCTGTAGCAAAAAGGAACCACTATTTTTCTCACTCATTTGTCATGAGTGGTGCTTCAGCCACTGCTTCCTTCTTGTGATTTTTATGTAAAAAAAAAAAAAAAATGGATCTTCTGTATATGAAGTTTAAGAGGAAAGAACAAAAAACGACATTGAGAGCAAAAAAGGGTTATTGAGAACAGAATATGATCAGAAGATAAAAGAGGTAAATTGTTAACTAAGTGGCATAATAACATTGTACAATGCTAAGAGCTTAGTAAAAATGGAATCCAAGGCATCTGTCTGTAGCAGAAATTACTTCATTTTTTTTTCTCTACTTAGGAATTGAAAATATATTTCCAAATTTTTGGCAAGTGAACCTCTTAGGAAAGAGCATGGCATATTAAAAAAAAAATAAAGTTTTATTTTTTACTTTATCATGCCTCTAAAAAATAGCTCACAGCATTTAGCATTTTGTTCATGTACTTCACACCCAACTCCTCTTATGTGGTTGTTATTCCCATTTTACAGGTGATTAAACTGGGGTTTACCGATGTTAAAGTGACTTGTCTAATATTATATAATAGCTAGTAAGTGACAGAGCCTAGTGTCAGATTCAAGTTGATACCAAAATCCTGTAATCTTTCCATATTTGTTCTAATCTTTGTCAAATCGTATGCCTTTAAAGAGGCTTACAAGTTTTTAAACTACAGGACAGGTGGTCCACTGGCTGAATCTGGCCCTTGCCTGTTCTTTATAGCCTGCAAGCTAAGAATGTTTTATACAATTTTTAATGGTTAAAAAATAATCAAAGGCACAATATTTGATGACACCTGAAGATTAGATGAAATCAAATTTCAGTTTCCATATATATTATAAAATCTTATTGGAACACAGCCACACTCTTCATTTATGTTTATGGCTGCTTTTGCACTCCCAGGTCAAAGGTGAGCAGTTGTGACAGAGACCTATGCTGTGGCCCACAAAGCCTAAAATATTTACTGTGTATCTGGCCTTTTCTAGAAAAAGTTTGCCTACTGCTGCGCTAGGATATTAGAACAAAAATCTGTGATGAGAAGTTCCGTATGGGGCCCAAAAGCACGTTAAAGCTCTCTCACACCTTAGGTCTTTTGATCATTCCAGCAGCCGGCAAGGCAGATGGTGTTGCTTGGTTGAACCAATGGGGAATGGATGCCAAGCCCTGTGGTCTCATCAGCACCATGCAGTTTGTTCATGTTCACTTCTAGGTGCCTACTTTTATTTGACATCTTAAAACAGGGATTTGTTTTGACCCTTCAGCTTGAATGTTTTAATCCAATTCCCCTACCTCCTTAAGGAGAAACTGCATGTCAGATTTAGACCACCTCTGCTCTGTAGCCCCAGGCCTTCCTGGGTTACATGAGTGCTTGTTGCACTTTGTTGTGACTGTGGAGTGCAGGCACTGGTGTTGCCTCTGCCTTTCCCTCTTTCTCTCTACCCACCACAGTGTTTAAACGAATGAATGTATAATCAATCAAGTCAGTCTTTTTTTTTTTTTTTAATTATACTTTAAGTTCTAGGGTACATGTGCCCAACATGCAGGTTTGTTACATAGGTGTACATGTGACATGTTGGTTCGCTGCATCCATCAACTCGTCATCTACATTAGATATTTCTCCCAGTGCTATCCCTCCCCCAGTCCCCCACCCCGCGGTGTGATGCTCCTTGCCCTGTGTCCAAGTGTTCTTATAATCAAGTCAACCATTTAAATTACAGAGGAAAAAGTCATAGTACTGTTTTCATCCTGGGAGATAAGACCTTTCACTATTGAATTTTGTGAAAGTTAATAGTTTCTTGACAGGAAAAGAAGCCAGGAGAGGAGAAAATAGAAGTGTGAATTTTAAGATATGTTTTGTTGCAGAATTTGGCTTAAATTTTGTATAGACTTTTGGGATTTTTAAAAAAGACATAAAAATAACCCAAGTTTTTATTGACAAGTTGTTTCTGTTGACAATTCATTGACAGATGAATGGATAAACAAAATGTGGCATATATATTGCAATGGAATATTTATCCTTAAAAAGGAAGTAAATTCTGTAAACCTTGAGGACATTATGCTAAGTGAGATCATGCCAGTCACAAAAAGACAAATAGTATGTACGTAATTTCATTTATACAAGGTGCCTAGAGTAGTCGAATTCATAGAGACAGAAGCACAATGGTGGTTGCTAGAGGCTGGGTAAAAGGGGTAACTGGGAGTTGTTTTTTCAGTTTGGGATTATGAAAAAGTTCTGGAGATGGATGATGGTGATGGTTGCACAACAATGTGAATATACTTACAGCCCTGTACACTTAAAAATGGTTAAAATGTTACATTTTGTTAGCATATATTTTGCCACGGTAAAAATATACACATATATCATCACCTGTTTAAAACATCATATCTACTTTGAATACCTAATCAAAATTATATATTACAAAAGAATGATTACCCTTTCAAACTATTTGTTTATCAATTGAAAAATTTACCATGTGATACATGGTATCTTAAGTGATTCAGCCCTGACATGATTCAAATTTAAAGTTAATTGGGTCCTCTTGCATGTTTTATTTTCAAAGCATATTTATATAAAATTTGTAAGAAAGATTAGGTAGATAAAAGATTACAATCGATTATCAGTTACTCTTTCCTTCCTTACTGATTAGCAGTTGATAGAAGAAATTAATTAAAACTACAGAGTAAGCCAAAAAGCATCATTCTAAAGATACCAGTTCTTTATTAAATCCTGTGGAGTTTCCAGAGAAATACATACAGTAAAATCTATTAAAACAAACAGTTCATTTTACAGCATATATATTTAAGATGTTATATATTTCATGCCCTTCTTGAAAATTAGTTCTTAAAACATTTTCTTTGATAGGTCAGAATTGGAACATTTAGCATTAATAAAAATTGGGACCGTAGTATGGTTTTACATAAGCAAACAACTCTTACTCTATTTTATTTAGAAAAATTAATAACAAAAATAAATGCCCAAGGTAAAGGGAATTAAATACTCAGAAGTATAAAATAAAAAGTAAGCCGCCCTACAGGCATCCAGTCCCATTTCCCAAAGGTTAAAATTTCCTCTAAAATTGAGTTTTTTGAGGATACATCAAGAAAACATTTATTTCTGCATATTCTAGCATAGATGTCTTTTTAAAAACAACTGCCTGGCTTTATTTTCCTGCATAATCTTTCTTAAAGATATTCTGCATCAGCACGTTTGGACTTACTTCAATTCTTTTTAGCAATTGCATGGAATCCTATTATGTAGATGTATGTATATATCTAGCTATTCTCATTTTGATGATTATTGGGTTGTTTCCAGTTTCATTTGATTGGTTGGTTTTGTGTACTTTTCCAAGTATATCACAACCTCAGCATTGGAACTAATCAGACAACAGGTAGATATGTAGTATTTACCTTTTTTTAGGTATTGTTAAATTGCCCCACCAAGAGTTTGTACCAGTTTACATTCCTTCTACACCATTTCTTCATAGCCTCACCAATGCTGTGTACTTTCATATCTGATGTGTTGTTTCCAATTGTTCGAATAGGCCATAATGGGTTATTAGAATATTATTGAATACTGTTAGCATACTTTAATGGCTTCAGAAAAGCAAAAATATCAGTTGTCCACTAAATCAGAATACCATGTTTGAGGAATTGACAGTTTCCTCAACAGGTTTGTCCTGGGGTGTGCAAATAATACTTTGTGTCTCTTCTTTCTGCTTAATTTTCTGAATTCAGTTTTAATTACAGAAATTGTGTTGTAACAAGTGATACAATTAAAAGAGATAATATAAAAGTGTAGATAATTTCTCTGTTCTTTCTCAGTACCACCCTTCTGAGGTGACCAATCGTACTGATCTGCTGTGTCTCATTCACAGCTGTGTCTGTTCAAACAAACCTATGTAGCCTTTGGGTTTTTAAATTTTGTTGTGTTTTACTCAGTTCTTCAGTTGACTTTTTAACATAATCATATATAATCGTCCTTCTGAAGCAATAGATAAAAGTCCAACTCATTCTTTTGAATAAGGACATAGTATGCTGTAGAATGGAAATGGCATCATTTGTTACAATATTGCTATGTGGATGGACATTCAAATTGTTTCAAATGATGCTGCAATTACTGTTTAATACATACCATTGCTTTTATTTCTGTAGACTAGATTTCCAAGTGGATGGCAGAGAATGAGGAATATGGCTTTTTAATTTTAATAGTTATTACCAGATTGTTTCTTCAAAGGGTTATGGCAAATCCCACTCCCATGAACAGTACGTGCAAGTGCCCATTTCCCTCCAGTTCCTCACCAGCCCTGGCTGTTACCACTTTTTTAAATGTTTGCCAAAATGATGAAAAATGACATGTCATTGTTATTTGATTTTCTTTCTCCTTACTAATGAAATTGAGCAGTTTTTTCAATATTTTAGTTAGCATTTACATTTCGTCTTAGGAGACTTCCTTGCTGATATTCTTTGACTATTTTTACATGTTTAAAAAATTGTGCGTAACATTTTGTTGATCCATTATAGGTTATGTGTTACAAATATTTCTCTCTTTTCTTGCTCATCTTTTAACTTTATGTGATCTGGGTACAAAGTTTTGTTTTGTTTGTTTGTTTGTTTGTTTATTGAGACGGAGTCTCACTCCGTCGCCCAGGCTGGAGTACAGTGGCAGGATCTCGGCTCACTGCAACCTCTCCCTCCCGGGTTCAAGCGATTCTCCTGCCTCAGCCTCTTGAGTAACTGGGATCACAGGCACAAGCTACCACGCCTGGCTATTTTTTGTTTTCAGTAGAGACGGAGTTTCACCTTGCTGGCCAGGCTGTTCTTGAACTCCTGAGCTCAGGTGATCTGCCCACCTCAACCTCCCAAAGTGCTGGGATTGCAGGAATGAGCCACTGCACCCAGCCAAAGTTTTATTGTTGTATAGTTAAATATGCCTGTCTTTTCCCTTACGGTTTTGGATTTTTTTTTTTTTTTTTTTTTTTTTTGCCTTATTTAAGATTTCTATCGTCTTAAGACTATAAAAATATTTTCCTAGGTCATTTTGTTTTTGTTTTCTATATTCATTATAGAACTTGTGTTTATGTGTGTATGCATGTGTGTGTACAGTTTGAGGTAGTAATCTAGCTTTGTTTTCTCTACTTAACAACAGCAGTACTTTTCCCATTGAACAAAATTTCCCCTTTGTCATTAGTTAAGTTTCCATGTATACTTGCATTTGGCTCTTTAATTCTTATTAAATTACGGGGTTTTATTTGATTTGAGAAGAAAGTTTTGAAGTAATAAAGTCAATTACAGTTCTAAATATAACCTTGAGCAACAGAAAATGACACAACCTTAATTTTTCAGCTTCCTATAATGGAAAGAGCAAGAATTTAGAATTTCAGTCCAACTCTTCACTTACTAATTCATGTGACCTTGAGCAAGTCATTTACTTTGCCCCTCCCATTTTAGGATTGCTTAACTCAAAACTCTGCTGCACTTTTTGAGGATTAGAGAAAATATAAATAGAGTGCCTGACCCACAGTTGGCATTCATTCAGTACTGCTCGATATTATTATTTTTGTTATGACTTGAAAGGTAGACTTTTGATATTAAATTGTGCCCTTTCCAAACATAAACAAATAGATTTCTTCATAAGTGAGGATGTATTTTATGCAAGAGAAAAAGAATTCTCAATATAAAGATTCTCAATTTAAAGATTCTTTTGGTCAAATAAATTAGTCTGAACAAAGTATATATTCAAATCTGGAACTTCTTTTTCTTCTTTTTTCCTTTTTTTTTTTTTTTTTTCCGTTTTCTGTTGACTGTTGACTGCCCTATAGATATAACACAAGTAAAAAGTAACGTTACTTGCCTGCTTTTTTTTGTTGTTGGTAAATAGGGAGTATGCAGATATTCAATAAGGGTAAGAAAAAATAAAATTGCTTTTATGTGTAGCTGGAAGGAGCCAAATGGTAGGGGAGAAAGCAGGAGAGTCAGAGAAAGACAGGGACATCAAATATGGAAGCACAAGGAACAGAGCACTCGTGGACCCAAAGACTGAAATGGGCTTTATTCTGGATGCATATATGCACTGAGGTTGGACTCAGCCTGTAGCTAGATGTGCCTGAGCTCTTCTACAGCTTTAATGTTCGTTATAGGTTAGATATGGCTTATGGTTATCGACAATAGATTGATCTTTCTTAACCTTCTTTCCCAAGAAGCCCACGATAACTTCTGGAAGTTTAGAAAGGAATGATGATATTATTGAAACCATACAGATAACATGAAAAAAGTTAAGACAAGATTTTGAACACTTATACCTCTTGAGCCAGCTACCCAGCATTCCCAAGGAGCCATTTAATTGACTAGGGCATAACTAATAAGTATGTTTTCTAATTCTAGTACCCTTGCCACCCACACACACACATTAAGCCACAGAATATCTGCAGAGCAGAAAGGATAGTTGTAAAAGTAAACCTAGTATAGTCTTAAGGAAAAAATCTACCTATATTAGGTGGTATTTGTTTTCATTCCCATTAGATTTCATTAACTTGCTAACCAAACCTTAAATTAGTAATTTTTAAAATAAGCCTCCTATTCTCTAGTGCAATTGATTACCTCTACTGAGGAATAGAAGGTTAAGTTTAGCCTTGTTGTTTCTCTTATCATTTTTATATTTTTTACAGTGTTTTCATTAACTAGTCTACGTAGAGAAAGGAGAAAATTGATCATTTATTCTTTTTAGTTTTCCATTTCAGCAAATAATGATTTATGCGGATTATTATCATATACTGTGTAGTCAACCCCCAAATAAGCATCTAACATTAGGTGATATGCATCATTGGTCTTAATAATTTTGATATATATATACATATGTATATACACCCATATATATACACATGCACAGTGAAAACCCAAATTGTTCATGTTAAGTCATTACTAGTTTTCATAATTTCTTAAGGTTTAAAGTAATAGCTAATCAAATATTCAAGGCATTACATTTTAAAGAAAATCTCATTGTGTTTTTGACATTAATTCTACCACATAACTACCTTGTTGGACAATGATAGCAACGGTTGTCATTGACAACTACAGCTTACACTCCTCCAACTTCTATTTTCCTTGTGATATCTTTTTTCCTCAATATTTGACTACTAGGGCTTTCCCAAATTTAAGGAATTTTAAACATAATAAAACCTCAACTACAAGACTGAACTAGAATTATTTATATCTACACACACACACGCAACACACATATCTATACATCCTATCTATACATTCTACATTTTAGGAGAAAAAGTAAATGAAAATAAATGGCATTCCCAGTTCAACAATTAAATGTCAGTAGTCTGTTCAATGAGTTTTCAAAAGTGGCATGCTAAGGCTGGAAACCCCTAGTTTTTTGATAACGTAGCATGTGATATCTGAGAGATCAAGAAATCAAGGAGGAAGGGGGGGCTCTAATAAAGGAGTAAGTCGTAAAATCACCCTGAATGACTTACCAGGGTTTTCTGGGTTTGTTGTTGTTGTTGTTGCAAAAAGCTGCAGAGATACTAAGATGAATGAAATACAGATTCCACTCTTCTTTAAGAGGAGTCCTGTTTAGTAAAGTGAGAAGATGTCACAGAGCACTATACCCAAGGGTTGGATAAAGAACTGTAGGTGTTTATGGGAGGGTGTTTCAAGTGGATGGAACAAATGAGGAAAAGCCTTGAGTGGTGTGTATAGGAAACCACAAATAATTCTGTGTAGGTGTGTGAAGGGAAGTGATGGGAGACCACAAAAAGATATTTGGGGGCCAGACTCTACAGAGGGTGTTAAAACAAGGCTGAGTTGGCTTTTTATAAGTGGTTTTATGGGTTGGGTTGGGTAGAGCATGGTGCGCAGTGGTTAACATCGTGGGGTTAAGACAGATTGAGGTGATTTCAAATCTTGGTTTTGAATGACCATTGGCAAGTCAGTTCTCTATGAAATGAGGCTGACTCTGACTCCCTCACAGGCTGATTATGTGGAGTTCATGAAGAAATACTTGGCACTTAGCGTAGAGCCTAGAGCCCAGTAAACCTTTTTTAAAACAGAGATTATTGGTGAGTAGTATTGAACTTTGGCAAATGTATCAGGAAAAAATGTAAGCAGTGGAAGCAGGACGCCGTACCACCATGGCAGGGAGAAGACTTAATGAGGAGTTTTTGCAATAGTCTAAATTAAAGTGAACCTGAAGGAATAGTGAGGAAGGAAATGGATTCGGCTTATGCTAAAGATGTGAACTGACAGGATTTGGGAAATCACTTAGTGTGCAAAGAATGGGAACAAGGTAAAGGGAGGAAGTGACAAAAAGATGAGAACACTTACAGTTTGAGCCTGAATGAAAGAGAAATGGTGGTTCCATTAGGACAGTGGTTTTCAACGTTCTGTGTGCATGAGAATCTCCTGGAGGACTTGTTTAAACAGGTTTCTGGCTGGGCATGGTGGCTTACGCCTGTAATCCCAGCTCCTTGAGAGGCCGAGGCAGCGGATCACCTAAGGTCAGGAGTTCAAGACCCACCTGGCCAACATGGCGAAACCCCTTCTCTACTAAAAATACAAAAAAAATAGCTGGGTGTGGTGGCACACACCTGTAATCCCAGCTACTTGGGAAGCTGAGACAGGAGAATCGCTTGAACCCAGGAGGCAGAGGTTGCAGTGAGCCGAGATCATGCCATTGCACTGCAGCCTGGACAACAAGAGCAAAACTCCATCTCCGAAAGAAAAAAACCACACAGGTTTCTGAACCCTACCCCTCAGACTTTAAGAAGTTCCCAGGTGGTGCTGATGTTGCTGGTTCAGGGACCATACTTTGAGAACTACTCCGTGCAGAAACAGAAAACACAGTAGGTGGGGAAATATGGGAGAGGACAGAGGTGTATCTGGGTAAGGCCATGGCTCATCCATCATTTAAATGTAGCTACATAGCAGACCACTGAAAATTCGATTAAAGATAGTGAATTTGGACATTACCACTGTACATGGACCCGTGTGATGGTCATATTGTCAAGTGAGAGGCTGAAGAGCCAAGGGCAAGTTACACAGTGAGGCACTGTTGAGTAGACAGTCTTTTAAGAAGCCATTGGCTCACACCTGTAATTCCAGCCTTTGGGAGGCCGAGGCAGGTGGATCACCTGAGGTCTGGAGTTCAGGACCAGCCTAGCCAACATAGTGAAACCCCGTCTCTACTAAAAATACAAAAATTAGCCAGGCTTGGTAGCACATACCTGTAATCCCAACTACTCAGGAGGCTGAGGCACAAGAATCACTTGAACCGCAGAGGCAGAGGTTGCAGTGAACCAAGATCATGCCCCTGCACTCCAGCGTGGGCGACAGAGTGAGAATCTGTCTCCAAAAAAAAAAGCCATCCGTGTGGTGGGTACGTAGGAAAAGCATGGGACTGTATCTGTTTTGTTTGAAGTTCTCATCCACACATGGTTTTTAGTAAAAAGCTTTTCTTGTGTATATTTAATGTACCCCCAAACCTCTCCTCCTTTATTTTGGTTTCCTAATAGAGGAGCTAAGTTACAGATAAGAGCCTGAGTCTTAGAATATAAACTTCAAACATCTGATAAACTTTACTATTTTCAATCTGCTTCATTAAAACTGAAGGAAAGATGTCAACTAGAACTTGGTTTATTCCTGTTTTGGTGGTAGGATAAAACAACAACAATCTTAATATTGTTCATCTCCTATTAGAATATTAGTTAGTAAGGCAAGAAATTAGGTGTGTAGCTGTATGTTGCACTTTTCTTTGATCCTGAGATCTCAGTGTAACAGACGATGGCCATAGCCTAGGGCAACAAATCCCGCAGAGCTGTCCTAATAATGTATATCCTTCATGTCTTCAAATTGATGCAACGTCAGCAGTATCCATTTGAAGACTAACCCTTTGTAGTGCCCTTCCCTATGTAAGTATTCAGTCTTGACAGAAGTGATTAAAATTTTGTTTTCCAATTTGTAAAAAATATTTTAAATGTAGACTATAGTATAGTACCTCTTAATTCAGCCTTCCCTAAATACAACAAATAAACTTTTTTTTCAGTGTTGTCTAAGTTGTGTTCTCAAAATGATAGTTCCTTGAGATGTTAATAGTTGTTCTTTGCAAAAGAAAAAGTGTGCTTAGTGTTCAATAAATCAAAGAAGTGCTGGGTTAAACAAAGGTAAGCTGACTTCCTGCTGGTAGACTTCTCAGAACTTTTAATATGGTAGGGTTGCTGTGACTCTCCAAGATTTAGAGTCTCCTGGGCAGCATTTCCCAAATCTGCGTGACTCAGAACCCTTCCTTTAAGAGAATATCTGTTAACATCCTGTGGGACGCTGGTGTTCTCAGTTTGAGAAACATAATGTTATTCATCTTTGATTTTTAATTTCCTTCTAACAAAGGAAGGTAGCCAGTACAATGGTGACTGACATCATATGCCCAGCATTTCTATAATTAGTAATACATTGATTTAGGGATTACCAAGTAGACAATAATGGTCTATCAGTTATTAAGTAAATTGTGGTAGATAGTCAGGACATTTGATTACCTCTGTCGAATTTGCTGGTTGTCTTAAGGATGAGAAGTTCAAGGACCTTTGTAAATATGACTGCTTTGGTTTTTGCACCAGCCTAGGTTACAGGACGATATTTAGGATGTTTTGGGGGATTTCTTAGTAGTTCTTAAATATTTGTTTTTAATATAGTTTCCTAAACTTGGCCCAAAGATATGATCATGACCATAATTGACTCATCTTTTCGATATGGGAAATGGGGAGAAATGCTATAGCATGTCCTGGGTACAGGACATAATCCTGCCCAATCCCCTCTATCTTAAAAATCTAGTCAGTGATAATTAGTATTTCAGTGATATAAAACTCTCAGTATACTAAGGCAGAAAGTAGATTTTTTTCAAAGCTTTTTAACCAACAACAGTTGAAATAAAAATGCTTGCTTTCTTAACCAGTAATTCCATCACATAACGACCATCTGTTTTCTTCTTTCAATATAACTGGAACTAAGTACTTTCCTGCTGAGATATATAGTCATGGAAAGGTATGTTGTCTCTTGGTGTGTTACACTGCTAGCATGAGATGATTTTTGACAAACAGATAAACATTTCTAAAAATTACTATGTATTTTATATTAAGAAAAATATACCAGCATTGGAAACCAGGATTTCAATGACTTCAATACCTGGAATGATACTGTCTTTAAAAGGAGGTCAGTTTAAAGAAAAATACTCAATGAAAGAGATAATATAGGTCAGAGGAGAAAGAAACAGACTGAGGAGTCCTATAATCAAGAAGGTATGTTCTCAGATGAGAAAAACTTGAACGTTAGACTGAATGAAACATGGAGGATTCCAGAGAGAAGCAAGATTCTGGAGGAGGCAGGAGAGCATGCAGAGACCAGCCTTGGATGAGAAAGGGACAGTCCCTCCACTAAGCCTGGAAGAGAACTGAGGATTAGTGTGACTGTGGGGGCAAGAGTTGAGTTGTCAAGCTGATGGTCTGAAATGAGCGCCTACTGCTGTTTCTTAATTGTGGTCATCATAGTTGTAGTAGCTATTGCAGCTACTCCTGAATTAGTCAGCTGGACTAACTTGAAGTAAATCCACATAATGATGCAAATTGACAACTGAGCTAGATGGCTGGAGGCTCAAAAGACAATGAGCTTTTGTACATATTTTGGAAGCATAATGGTCTTTACTGATTAGGAAGAAAAGGAAAACATGATTTACTAATATCAAAAATGTAAGGGGGATATGACTGCGGATCCTACTGACAATGAGAACAATTTTATAACATATACTGACAGCGAAGAATATTATGAACCACTTTATGCTAATAATTAGAGGTAGTAAGGAGCCAGGAGCACACCATCTCTCCTCTCCCCTCTTCAAGGCATCTCGGGTTTGGGGTGTGGAGGAATTCATAGTTTTCACCAGAGAGGGTTGTAGGAAAATGCAGTATTTTCAAGAAAGAACTACATTTCAATTAAAGCCTGGAAGTGGAGAGTATTCTTAGTAACTCAGAGGTGGAGAACATTCTGATTAAAAGATAAAGAGTTTGTAAATAGAGAGTTTGTAAACTGGAATGAGGCTTCCACAGGGCACAGTTGGAAGGGGTCAGGAGATACGTCACTATGGCCATCCATGAGAACTTAATGAGGGTAAGAGACTAGGAGGCCACAGGAGGATGAAGTATGACCTGCTTTCGGTGTGAAGTGAAAATGGTTCAAGGGACTGAGCCTTGAACAAGAGTGGAGCTCTTCCTGCTTATCAAAGGAGCGGGAGTGCAGAGACCTAATTCTGAAAGCTACCTGGGGTTTCTGAAAACCAGAAGGAAAACGGTACCCTTGTGACTAGATGTGCAGTATCCTAGTATTTCTATTTGAAAGAAACACAGTAATCAACAATTTTAAAGCTTTATTTAGAACTGAGTAACTTGGGAGTTGAAGTAAAAGTCAACCTAAACAGGAAGGGAAAATAAAAGAAGAAAGATAGAGATTTCACACCCAATGACCATGCAGGAACAGACATGAAAAAGAACTAATAAGAAGTCTCAGAAATGGAAAATACTGTCTTTGAAAAAAAAGTTAGGTAGATGAAATAAACCATAAACGGGACACATAGAGAAATAGTGAATTGAAGGCAGTGCTGAGAAATTCTCCCTGACTACAGCTCAAAGAAATTAAGAGAAAATATGAAAGAGCTATACTGTAGATTCAGTATTCTAACCAGTCTTTCCCCTGAAAGAAACTAAACATACTCAATAAAATATTGGAATTTTTTTTTAAAGCAAGGCTAAGCTAGAAAGAAAAGAAATAGTTCGCAAAACTAAAAGCAAAATGCAAATGAGAATCCTAAGCAATAAACCTGGCTTTTACCCTGAAGATATCCGGCAAATCTAGGTGATCTTGAGCATGCCATTTGACAGCTCCATGCCAGAGGCATTTGAGGAGGCCTAAGGTGAGGGTTCAAATTAGATCCTTTGCCCAAAGCTAAACTTGCCAAAACTACAACATTGGCTAAAACTGATAAGAAATCTGTCCCACGGAAGAGGACAGCCCTGGGTGCTGGCAGGAGGAAGACATTTTCCCCGATAGTTATGATACCTATGAGATTCAGAAACTTAAATTGGTCAATAAACATAGGAAAAAGGTGTTTGTTATCAGGGAAATACAAAATAAAACACAAGCAAAATAGCATTCTATGCCTATCGGACGACCAAAGAAAAGAGAAATTTAAGGCCCAGAATACCAATTGATGTCAGTAAGAATGTGGAGAAGCTGAAACTCTCATTTATTACTGGCTGGAATATAAATTAGTACTACTACTTTGAAAAGTAACCTGACAATCATTATCAAGCAAAACTGAAGATGTGTGTATCTTTCGACCAAGCAATTCCACTTCTAGGTCTCTTTACTCTGGAGAAGTATGATTCAGGTGCACAAGATGGTTTATACAAGAAAGATTATTTTACAGAATGTTTATGGTTACATAAAATTGGGAACAACCCAAGGTTCATGGTGAGAACATATAAAGACATTATGTGATAGCTATGCAATGGAATACTACTGAGAAGTGAAATTAGATTAGCTAGATCTACATGTATTGATGTTAATAAATCTCAAAATCATGTTGCAGTAAAAGCAATCTGCAAAACCTGTACAACATACCAGTGGCATAAATTGTGTGCACATGTAAAACAATGCTATATCTGTTGCCATTTATGGCTCTGTAAATATGTAAATGTGTAGTAGTAATATAAAATACTCATGTGAATATTAAGCACCAAATTTAGGGTAATGATTCCTTCTAGGGAGGGAAGAAAAGAGAAGAATGGGATGTAGGAAAGAGAAACCAGGGATTTCATTGTATTTTAAAATAAAATTGTAATGTTTTACTTCACAAGACATCTGATGCAGATGTAGCAAAATATTAAAGTTTGCTATAGCTTGGTCAGATTCACAGAAGTTTATTGTGTTATTGTCTATAATTTTCTGTATTTTTGAAGTGTCTCACAATATTTTTAAATTGGGAGAGAGAAATCTATCATTATAGAAATGGAAGGCAAAAAAAAGACTTTCAGGTTGGGTTCTCACTGACATGGAGTTTTACATGCAGAATATTTGTCAGGGATCAACACCTGTGGAGGAGAGGGGACGAGAAAGCAGGATTAGGCAAGGGAGAATTCCAAATCAGGCTGACAAAGCCTTGGCCAAGGCCAAAGGGAGCAAATCTGGGCCTGGTCTTTACTTTCTTACCTGGATCAGTGCCTGAATGCAAGTGGCTCTCTGCAGCCAAGCCACCCCTGAAGGAGCTGATGACCACAGGTCACCTGCTGGCAGATGGGGCAGCCAACCCTTCCTTGGGCTTCCATGGGCAGTGTAGCTCTGTCTACCAAATATGGCTCATCTGAAAGTGCTGCTTTATTTTCATCTGTTCCCTTAACTCTCTCTCAAAGAATATTTATCAGTATTCTTATTTGAGAGGAAGGAAGTAAATATAAAAGACAAGCTTTGTAACACATGTGAACAGATTCCATTTTTAAAGCATATTAGTAGCCTTGACTTTCTAAAGTCATGTGTGGTTTTGCTAGGCTCTACGAGGAAATTTTCATACACTAAATCACTGACAAATGCTTTTAACATTAACTTTTTTCTTCTCACGAAAGAACAAATATAAGCTCACCCTATAATTTAGATTCCCAGTTTGGGATACTGATTTAAGAACCAGTCTTCACATTTTTTGTTTAGAGGATAAAATACAAGAATTTAACTTCATAGATGATGTCTCTGCATCATCATCTTAATGAGTGTTATTTTGGAAATTATTAGATGTGTTTTCATATGACTGCATAATGCTGTCCTCCTCCTCATCAGTCATTCTAAGAAGCCAGTAGAGACCGAATTGTCAAATATTGATATCCCACTCATACATCTTGGTGCCATTCACGTGTGTGTGTGTGCAACTTGTATTCTGTAGGAATAATAGTAATAATTTTGCAAGAAAGCATATTTTTTGTTTGTAAACATTCACAGGTGTTAAACTTTTACAGATTCAGTACTTTATAGCTTCTTGATAGTCTGCTTTTGGCACTTTGATGAAGTCCTACTTGTGAGAAGTTGTGGGCACATAGTAGGTTGAATGGTTTTGATAAAAGTAGCCAGTGATGTTCAATATTATGGGCTTTGCGCCAGTAGGGATATAATGTAGACTTAACTCAGTCCATAAGAATGTTAAAGGAATTGCCCTACTGTTAAATAAAACATATAGCTACATCATGTATGTATAGACTTTCCTAGCAACTCAACAACTGTGAATTGTTTCTATGGGTACGTCGATCAAAGTTTCTAGTTGTAAGATACAGACACTGACATGGCTAATTAAACAGAAAAGTAATTCATTAAGGGATTATTAGTGAATTCCCACACTTGTTACAAGTACTGGAGAACAAGACTTGAGACTAAGATTCCAGGAACGGTGTCCAAATTTGTGCCACAAAGTTGATCAGATAAAGAAACTATTGTTATAGCCACCAAACACACAGAGTTGTGTATGGAGGTTGTTTCTATGTCAGGAACTTGACCTTGAGAACTAATGCAGGAAGCACAGCAAGAAGGCAATAGAGAAAATGAGTGTCCTCTTTACTGGAGTCAGAGTCTCTGTCAGCACCTGCATCACAGTCTGGCATGAGTGTACCTTCTTGGCAGAGCCAAAGTCACCTGTCTGTGCTTTTGAGGGAAGGAAATATGGGAAATTCCAATTTCTGCCTTCAAGCAGGAACTTGCCCAGCCATTTCTTTGAAAGGTTGTTTACAAGGTCATAGACAGCCACAGACATGATAAAAATTCATTCCTGTACAGTGGAATTTTTTTCTATGAATGGAATTTTTTTTCTTTGTTCTTATTTGCAATGTATCTTCATACTATACCTGATATGGTAACTTTTGGCCATCCCAAAATGAGGACAATACTCCAGCTCCCAATCCCTAGTAGCCACTGAACTCAGAGGACGAAGGTAATATGGTGGCTTGGGGAATGTTTTGGGATTCCCGAGTAGTCCTTTCCTGGCCCAGCTTGATAGAACCAGGCAGTCTTGTGGGAAAAGATGCATGTAATAACAAGTGAGTAAAAGAAGTGAACGAATGGAAGTCTATCACAAAAAAAAAAAAAAAGATGCTGTTTCAGAGCAAAGAAAGAGTAAGTGTGAGTTAAGCATAATAGTATTTTCAAATTGGATCTTAGCCTTGTACTGAATTCTGAACAATTTATGTCTATCTAGTCTTTTGTTACTGAACATCTATTAAGAGCCTAAGAATTGTTAGGCAGAGGCAAGCATTGTCCCACTTACCGATTATGATCATATTGTACAGCGTTATTGAGCCAGCTATTATTCATCTAGGCCCTGTCCAATACGCCCACACCAACTGGGATCATTAGGAAAGGATTCGCAGTGTCAGAAGGTGGTAAGGAGTTTAGGAACTGTTTCTTAAAAATTATTCTAAGAATAGCTTGTGGAATTTGCAGAGCCAGTGCTGTCAAGCAATTACATGTTTGCCTGATTTCACAGGGAGTTCATGTACTTTTCAATTAAAAATTTTAATGGCAAATGTATACATATAATCATAAATAATATTTTTAGGTCGTTTTATTTCTGAATAGTTTCTAGATTTAATACTAATATGTCTGGTATTTTGAACTAGCAGTCATCAAATTAAGCTACTTACAGTTCAGCATTTGCTTTGAGTAGACTTGTGAGGAGACAATATGGCACAGGGGAGCTTGAGATGCTATTTGTGGCTTAAAACCTTTGGAATATACTTGATCTTTAGATATTTTGTAACATGACATGTTTTCTACTTATTAAAATCCCATCAAACTAACAATGAGAGAAATACAAATAAAGTTAAAACATCCTCTCCTTTCATAGAACTTGTTTGCCTTCACTTTGCAACGTAGATTGAAGAATATAATTTCTGTAGACACTCTTCCAGCTTTTGAATATATTTTAAATTCCATGTTATGGCTTAGTCTTTTTCATTTCTTGTGTTCCTTCTCTCCCTTTGCACGGTGGCACATGATTGCTTTTGGACACAGCAAATTTTTGTTGGTTGTATTATAGATAAATATGGCAAGACTTTCTGTGGCATTGGAATCATTTTTTTAATTAATTAAAAGACTATATATCAAACATGGTAAAGTGATTCTGATCATGGGGATTTACATTTTTTTAAACTATGCTGACATATAGTATGAGAAATATAAAAAGTAGCCATTGTTTGCTGTGCCTCTGATGTAGATACATTAAGTAAGGTCTCTGGAAGCCTTAACTTTAATAAGGCACTGTAGCAGAAGTACTGTTTAAAGACCTCAGTTAGAACCAAAATCAGAAAAGGCAAATAAAGATCTACATGTTTTCTATGCCAAACAAAGGCTGACATTCTATTGCCTTTAGATTTGAAAAAGCTAGGAATCAATAGGTCATTTATTTCATCCACAAATTGCATTTCACAAAGCCACACCATAGCTGTATGTTATGGGTACATTCCTGTGTTTCCTGTGACATACATTACTTCATATATCTGCCTGAGCAGCATACCTCGGAGCCTTATATGCCTTTTATTTCTTTGAATCACAGGAGCTTCAGTTTCAACGACTCACCCGAGAACTGGAAGTGGAAAGGCAGATTGTTGCCAGTCAGCTAGAAAGATGTAGGCTTGGAGCAGAATCACCAAGCATCGCCAGCACCAGGTACAGGGCCAATGGCTCCATCTTTATGCACACTCAAGTTACATACCTTATTAAGTTGTTCTGTATGCAGCAAATGATTCTGTTAGTGTTGTTACTGTTAACTTGCCTTCCAGAATTTGAAACCAAAAATGTCTATTTATTCTAATTTTGAGAAGCCTCTTGCTGTATCGACTGTCCCTCAGTCCTGTGCTTAAAATGTTTTCTATAGCATTGGCAAGCTTCTGTAGCAAAAGCTACTGTGCTGCCTTCATATTCCTCATATGTCCACATAGTTAATGGATGTTGTTGGGATTAATTGCTAATTATTTGGTAAAGCTAATTGGCTGGTGCTTTGAACACCTGGTATTGATTTTTTTTAAACTAAGAAATATTTCTAAATAAGATTGCATTAACTTTTAAAAATGTCTCCAGTTTACTTTGGATTTTTCTAGAACTCTATGAAAGTACCACACAAACTAATTACTATAAGGAATAATTTACTGTACTCACATATAGTAAATACAAAATGAGTGCATTACTATAAAAACATAGTCATGATTGTTATTTTTTATTTAAATACCTCTCATGCTATTTAAAAGCATCATTGTTGGCTGGGCGCGGTGGCTCAAGCCTGTAATCCCAGCACTTTGGGAGGCTGAGACGGGCGGATCACGAGGTCAGGAGATCGAGACCATCCTGGCTAACACAGTGAAACCCCGTCTCTACTAAAAAAAATACAAAAAAACTAGCCGGGCGAGGTGGCGGGCGCCTGTAGTCCCAGCTACTCGGGAGGCTGAGGCAGGAGAATGGCGTAAA